>NC_136265.1:150958171-151178171 GCF_964187855.1 Myxine glutinosa
CAACACTAACACAAGTGCGAAAAGTGGTTTTTCAACACTAACACAAGTGCGGAAAAGTGTCTTTTCCACACTAATACAAGTGCAGAAGTGGTTTCCTGCACCAACACAAGTGCGAAAAGTGGTTTTTCAACACTAACACAAGTGCGAAAAGTGGTTTTTCAACACTAACACAAGTGCAAAAAGTGGTTTTTCAACACTAACACAAATGCGAAAAGTGGTTTTTTCCACACTAATACAAGTGCAAAAGTGGTTTCCTGCACCAACACAAGTGCGAAAAGTGGTTTTTCAACACTAACACAAGTGCGAAAAGTGGTTTTTCAACACTATCACAAGTGCGAAAAGTGGTTTTTCAACACTATCACAAGTGCAAAAAGTGTTTTTTCCACACTAATACAAGTGCAAAAGTGGTTTCCTGCACCAACACAAGTGCGAAAAGTGTTTTTTTCAACACTAACACAAGTGCGAAAAGTGGTTTTTCAACACTAACACAAGGGCAAAAAGTGTTTTTTCCACACTAATACAAGTGCAAAAGTGGTTTCCTGCACCAACACAAGTGCGAAAAGTGGTTTTGCAACACTAACACAAGTGCGAAAAGTGGTTTTTCAACACTAACACAAGTGCGAAAAGTGTTTTTTCCACACTAATACAAGTGCAAAAGTGGTTCCCTGCACCAACACATGTGCGAAAAGTGGTTTTTCAACACTAACACAAGTGCGAAAAGTGGTTTTTCAACACTAACACAAGTGCGAAAAGTGTTTTTTCCATACTAATACAAGTGCAAAAGTGGTTTTTCCACACTAATACAAGTGCAAAAGTGGTTTCCTGCACCAACACAAGTGCGAAAAGTGGTTTTTCAACACTATCACAAGTGCAAAAAGTGTTTTTTCCACACTAATACAAGTGCAAAAGTGGTTTCCTGCACCAACACAAGTGCGAAAAGTGGTTTTTCAACACTAACACAAGTGCGAAAAGTGGTTTTTTCAACACTAACACAAGTGCGAAAAGTGGTTTTTCAACACTAACACAAGTGCGAAAAGTGGTTTTTCAACACTAACACAAGTGCAAAAAGTGTTTTTTCCACACTAATACAAGTGCAAAAGTGGTTTCCTGCACCAACACAAGTGCGAAAAGTGGTTTTTCAACACTAACACAAGTGCGAAAAGTGGTTTTTCAACACTAACACAAGTGCGAAAAGTGGTTTTTCCACACTAATAATACAAGTGCAAAAGTGGTTTCCTGCACCAACACAAGTGCGAAAAGTGGTTTTTCAACACTAACACAAGTGCGAAAAGTGGTTTTTCAACACTAACACAAGGGCAAAAAGTGTTTTTTCCACACTAATACAAGTGCAAAAGTGGTTTCCTGCACCAACACAAGTGCGAAAAGTGGTTTTGCAACACTAACACAAGTGCGAAAAGTGGTTTTTCAACACTAACACAAGTGCGAAAAGTGTTTTTTCCATACTAATACAAGTGCAAAAGTGGTTTTTCCACACTAATACAAGTGCAAAAGTGGTTTCCTGCACCAACACAAGTGCGAAAAGTGGTTTTTCAACACTATCACAAGTGCAAAAAGTGTTTTTTCCACACTAATACAAGTGCAAAAGTGGTTTCCTGCACCAACACAAGTGCGAAAAGTGGTTTTTCAACACTAACACAAGTGCGAAAAGTGGTTTTTCAACACTAACACAAGTGCAAAAAGTGGTTTTTCAACACTAACACAAGTGCAAAAAGTGTTTTTTCCACACTAATACAAGTGCAAAAGTGGTTTCCTGCACCAACACAAGTGCGAAAAGTGGTTTTTCAACACTAACACAAGTGCGAAAAGTGGTTTTTCAACACTAACACAAGTGCGAAAAGTGGTTTTTCCACACTAATACAAGTGCAAAAGTGGTTTCCTGCACCAACACAAGTGCGAAAAGTGGTTTTTCAACACTAACACAAGTGCGAAAAGTGGTTTTTCAACACTAACACAAGTGCGAAAAGTGGTTTTTCAACACTAACACAAGTGCGAAAAGTGGATTTTCCACACTAATACAAGTGCAAAAGTGGTTTCCTGCACGAACACAAGTGCAAAAAGTGGTTTTTCAACACTAACACAAGTGCGAAAAGTGGTTTTTCAACACTATCACAAGTGCAAAAAGTGGTTTTTCAACACTAACACAAGTGCGAAAAGTGGTTTTTCAACACTAATACAAGTGCGAAAAGTGGTTTCCTGCACCAACACAAGTGCGAAAAGTGTTTTTTCCACAATATTACAAGTGCAAAAGTGGTTTCCTGCACCAACACAAGTGCGAAAAGTGGTTTTTCAACACTAACACAAGTGCGAAAAGTGGTTTTTCAACACTAACACAAGTGCGAAAAGTGGTTTTTCAACACTAATACAAGTGCGAAAAGTGGTTTTTCAACACTAACACAAGTGCGAAAAGTGGTTTTTCAACACTCACACAAGTGCAAAAAGTGGTTTTTCAACACTAACACAAATGCGAAAAGTGGTTTTTCCACACTAATACAAGTGCAAAAGTGGTTTCCTGCACCAACACAAGTGCGAAAAGTGTTTTTTCAACACTAACACAAGTGCGAAAAGTGGTTTTTCAACACTAACACAAGGGCAAAAAGTGTTTTTTCCACACGAAAACAAGTGCAAAAGTGGTTTCCTGCACCAACACAAGTGCGAAAAGTGGTTTTGCAACACTAACACAAGTGCGAAAAGTGGTTTTTCAACACTAACACAAGTGCGAAAAGTGTTTTTTCCACACTAATACAAGTGCAAAAGTGGTTCCCTGCACCAACACATGTGCGAAAAGTGGTTTTTCAACACTAACACAAGTGCGAAAAGTGGTTTTTCAACACTAACACAAGTGCGAAAAGTGTTTTTTCCATACTAATACAAGTGCAAAAGTGGTTTTTCCACACTAATACAAGTGCAAAAGTGGTTTCCTGCACCAACACAAGTGCGAAAAGTGGTTTTTCAACACTATCACAAGTGCAAAAAGTGTTTTTTCCACACTAATACAAGTGCAAAAGTGGTTTCCTGCACCAACACAAGTGCGAAAAGTGGTTTTTCAACACTAACACAAGTGCGAAAAGTGGTTTTTCAACACTAACACAAGTGCGAAAAGTGGTTTTTCAACACTAACACAAGTGCAAAAAGTGTTTTTTCCACACTAATACAAGTGCAAAAGTGGTTTCCTGCACCAACACAAGTGCGAAAAGTGGTTTTTCAACACTAACACAAGTGCGAAAAGTGGTTTTTCAACACTAACACAAGTGCGAAAAGTGGTTTTTCCACACTAATACAAGTGCAAAAGTGGTTTCCTGCACCAACACAAGTGCGAAAAGTGGTTTTTCAACACTAACACAAGTGCGAAAAGTGGTTTTTCAACACTAACACAAGTGCGAAAAGTGGTTTTTCAACACTAACACAAGTGCGAAAAGTGGATTTTCCACACTAATACAAGTGCAAAAGTGGTTTCCTGCACGAACACAAGTGCAAAAAGTGGTTTTTCAACACTAACACAAGTGCGAAAAGTGGTTTTTCAACACTATCACAAGTGCAAAAAGTGGTTTTTCAACACTAACACAAGTGCGAAAAGTGGTTTTTCAACACTAATACAAGTGCGAAAAGTGGTTTCCTGCACCAACACAAGTGCGAAAAGTGTTTTTTTCCACAATATTACAAGTGCAAAAGTGGTTTCCTGCACCAACACAAGTGCGAAAAGTGGTTTTTCAACACTAACACAAGTGCGAAAAGTGGTTTTTCAACACTAACACAAGTGCGAAAAGTGGTTTTTCAACACTAATACAAGTGCGAAAAGTGGTTTTTCAACACTAACACAAGTGCGAAAAGTGGTTTTTCAACACTCACACAAGTGCAAAAAGTGGTTTTTCAACACTAACACAAATGCGAAAAGTGGTTTTTCCACACTAATACAAGTGCAAAAGTGGTTTCCTGCACCAACACAAGTGCGAAAAGTGTTTTTTCAACACTAACACAAGTGCGAAAAGTGGTTTTTCAACACTAACACAAGGGCAAAAAGTGTTTTTTCCACACTAATACAAGTGCAAAAGTGGTTTCCTGCACCAACACAAGTGCGAAAAGTGGTTTTGCAACACTAACACAAGTGCGAAAAGTGGTTTTTCAACACTAACACAAGTGCGAAAAGTGTTTTTTCCACACTAATACAAGTGCAAAAGTGGTTCCCTGCACCAACACATGTGCGAAAAGTGGTTTTTCAACACTAACACAAGTGCGAAAAGTGGTTTTTCAACACTAACACAAGTGCGAAAAGTGTTTTTTCCATACTAATACAAGTGCAAAAGTGGTTTTTCCACACTAATACAAGTGCAAAAGTGGTTTCCTGCACCAACACAAGTGCGAAAAGTGGTTTTTCAACACTATCACAAGTGCAAAAAGTGTTTTTTCCACACTAATACAAGTGCAAAAGTGGTTTCCTGCACCAACACAAGTGCGAAAAGTGGTTTTTCAACACTAACACAAGTGCGAAAAGTGGTTTTTCAACACTAACACAAGTGCGAAAAGTGGTTTTTCAACACTAACACAAGTGCAAAAAGTGTTTTTTCCACACTAATACAAGTGCAAAAGTGGTTTCCTGCACCAACACAAGTGCGAAAAGTGGTTTTTCAACACTAACACAAGTGCGAAAAGTGGTTTTTCAACACTAACACAAGTGCGAAAAGTGGTTTTTCCACACTAATACAAGTGCAAAAGTGGTTTCCTGCACCAACACAAGTGCGAAAAGTGGTTTTTCAACACTAACACAAGTGCGAAAAGTGGTTTTTCAACACTAACACAAGTGCAAAAAGTGGTTTTTCAACACTAACACAAGTGCAAAAAGTGTTGCACCAACACAAGTGCGAAAAGTGGTTTTTCAACACTAACACAAGTGCGAAAAGTGGTTTTTCAACACTAACACAAGTGCGAAAAGTGGTTTTTCCACACTAATACAAGTGCAAAAGTGGTTTCCTGCACCAACACAAGTGCGAAAAGTGGTTTTTCAACACTAACACAAGTGCGAAAAGTGGTTTTTCAACACTAACACAAGTGCGAAAAGTGTTTTTTCCACACTAATACAAGTGCAAAAGTGGTTTCCTGCACCAACACAAGTGCGAAATGTGGTTTTTCAACACTAACACAAGTGCGAAAAGTGGTTTTTCAACACTAACACAAGTGCGAAAAGTGGTTTTTCAACACTAACACAAGTGCGAAAAGTGGATTTTCCACACTAATACAAGTGCAAAAGTGGTTTCCTGCACGAACACAAGTGCAAAAAGTGGTTTTTCAACACTAACACAAGTGCGAAAAGTGGTTTTTCAACACTATCACAAGTGCAAAAAGTGGTTTTTCAACACTAACACAAGTGCGAAAAGTGGTTTTTCAACACTAACACAAGTGCGAAAAGTGGTTTCCTGCACCAACAAAAGTGCGAAAAGTGTTTTTTCCACAATATTACAAGTGCAAAAGTGGTTTCCTGCACCAACACAAGTGCGAAAAGTGGTTTTTCAACACTAACACAAGTGCGAAAAGTGGTTTTTCAACACTAACACAAGTGCGAAAAGTGGTTTTTCAACACTAATACAAGTGCGAAAAGTGGTTTTTCAACACTAACACAAGTGCGAAAAGTGGTTTTTCAACACTCACACAAGTGCAAAAAGTGGTTTTTCAACACTAACACAAATGCGAAAAGTGGTTTTTCCACACTAATACAAGTGCAAAAGTGGTTTCCTGCACCAACACAAGTGCGAAAAGTGTTTTTTCAACACTAACACAAGTGCGAAAAGTGGTTTTTCAACACTAACACAAGGGCAAAAAGTGTTTTTTCCACACTAATACAAGTGCAAAAGTGGTTTCCTGCACCAACACAAGTGCGAAAAGTGGTTTTGCAACACTAACACAAGTGCAAAAAGTGGTTTTTCAACACTAACACAAGTGCGAAAAGTGTTTTTTCCACACTAATACAAGTGCAAAAGTGGTTCCCTGCACCAACACATGTGCGAAAAGTGGTTTTTCAACACTAACACAAGTGCGAAAAGTGGTTTTTCAACACTAACACAAGTGCGAAAAGTGTTTTTTCCATACTAATACAAGTGCAAAAGTGGTTTTTCCACACTAATACAAGTGCAAAAGTGGTTTCCTGCACCAACACAAGTGCGAAAAGTGGTTTTTCAACACTATCACAAGTGCAAAAAGTGTTTTTTCCACACTAATACAAGTGCAAAAGTGGTTTCCTGCACCAACACAAGTGCGAAAAGTGGTTTTTCAACACTAACACAAGTGCGAAAAGTGGTTTTTCAACACTAACACAAGTGCGAAAAGTGGTTTTTCAACACTAACACAAGTGCAAAAAGTGTTTTTTCCACACTAATACAAGTGCAAAAGTGGTTTCCTGCACCAACACAAGTGCGAAAAGTGGTTTTTCAACACTAACACAAGTGCGAAAAGTGGTTTTTCAACACTAACACAAGTGCGAAAAGTGGTTTTTCCACACTAATACAAGTGCAAAAGTGGTTTCCTGCACCAACACAAGTGCGAAAAGTGGTTTTTCAACACTAACACAAGTGCGAAAAGTGGTTTTTCAACACTAACACAAGTGCGAAAAGTGTTTTTTCCACACTAATACAAGTGCAAAAGTGGTTTCCTGCACCAACACATGTGCGAAAAGTGGTTTTTCAACACTAACACAAGTTCGAAAAGTGGTTTTTCAACACTAACACAAGTGCGAAAAGTGTTTTTTCCATACTAATACAAGTGCAAAAGTGGTTTTTCCACACTAATACAAGTGCAAAAGTGGTTTCCTGCACCAACACAAGTGCGAAAAGTGGTTTTTCAACACTATCACAAGTGCAAAAAGTGTTTTTTTCCACACTAATACAAGTGCAAAAGTGGTTTCCTGCACCAACACAAGTGCGAAAAGTGGTTTTTCAACACTAACACAAGTGCGAAAAGTGGTTTTTCAACACTAACACAAGTGCGAAAAGTGGTTTTTCAACACTAACACAAGTGCAAAAAGTGTTTTTTCCACACTAATACAAGTGCAAAAGTGGTTTCCTGCACCAACACAAGTGCGAAAAGTGGTTTTTCAACACTAACACAAGTGCGAAAAGTGGTTTTTCAACACTAACACAAGTGCGAAAAGTGTTTTTTCCACACTAATACAAGTGCAAAAGTGGTTTCCTGCACCAACAGAAGTGCGAAAAGTGGTTTTTCAACACTAACACAAGTGCGAAAAGTGGTTTTTCAACACTAACACAAGTGCGAAAAGTGGTTTTTCAACACTAACACAAGTGCGAAAAGTGGTTTTTCAACACTAACACAAGTGCGAAAAGTGGGTTTTCAACACTAACACAAGTGCGAAAAGTGGGTTTTCCACACTAATACAAGTGCAAAAGTGGTTTCCTGCACCAACACAAGTGCAAAAAGTGGTTTTTCAACACTAACACAAGTGCGAAAAGTGGTTTTTCAACACTATCACAAGTGCAAAAAGTGGTTTTTCAACACTAACACAAGTGCGAAAAGTGGTTTCCTGCACCAACACAAGTGCGAAAAGTGTTTTTTCCACAATAATACAAGTGCAAAAGTGGTTTCCTGCACCAACACAAGTGCGAAAAGTGTTTTTTCAACACTAACACAAGTGCGAAAAGTGGTTTTTCAACACTAACACAAGTGCGAAAAGTGGTTTTTCAACACTAATACAAGTGCGAAAAGTGGTTTTTAAACACTATCACAAGTGCAAAAGGTGTTTTTCCACACTAATACAAGTGCAAAAGTGGTTTCCTGCACCAACACAAGTGCGATAAGTGGTTTTTCAAGACTAACACAAGTGCGAAAAGTGGTTTTTCCACACTATCACAAGTGCAAAAAGTGTTTTTTCCACACTAATACAAGTGCAAAAGTGGTTTCCTGCACCAACACAAGTGCGAAAAGTGGTTTTTCAACACTATCACAAGTGCGAAAAGTGGTTTTTCAACACTAACACAAGTGCAAAAAGTGTTTTTTCCACACTAACACAAGTGCGAAAAGTGGTTTTTCAACTCTATCACAAGTGCAAAAAGTGTTTTTTCCACACTAATACAAGTGGAAAAGTGGTTTTTCAACACTAACACAAGTGCGAAAAGTGGTTTTTCAACACTATCACAAGTGCGAAAAGTAGTTTTTCCACACTAATACAAGTGCAAAAGTGTTTTTTCAACACTAACACCAGTGCGAAAAGTGGTTTTTCAACACTAACACAAGAGCGAAAAGTGGTTTTTCAACACTATCACAAGTGCAAAAAGTGGATTTTCAACACTATCACAAGTGCAAAAAGTGTTTTTTCCACACTAATACACGTGCAAAAGTGGTTTCCTGCACCAACACAAGTGCGAAAAGTGGTTTTTCAACACTAACACAAGTGCGAAAAGTGGTTTTTCAACACTATCACAAGTGCAAAAAGTGTTTTTTCCACACTAATACAAGTGCAAAAGTGGTTTCCTGCACCAACACAAGTGCGAAAAGTGGTTTTTCAACACTAACACAAGTGCGAAAAGTGGTTTTTCAACACTAACACAAGTGCGAAAAGTGTCTTTTCCACACTAATACAAGTGCAGAAGTGGTTTCCTGCACCAACACAAGTGCGAAAAGTGGTTTTTCAACACTAACACAAGTGCGAAAAGTGGTTTTTCAACACTAACACAAGTGCAAAAAGTGGTTTTTCAACACTAACACAAATGCGAAAAGTGGTTTTTCCACACTAATACAAGTGCAAAAGTGGTTTCCTGCACCAACACAAGTGCGAAAAGTGGTTTTTTCAACACTAACACAAGTGCGAAAAGTGGTTTTTCAACACTATCACAAGTGCGAAAAGTGGTTTTTCAACACTATCACAAGTGCAAAAAGTGTTTTTTCCACACTAATACAAGTGCAAAAGTGGTTTCCTGCACCAACACAAGTGCGAAAAGTGTTTTTTCAACACTAACACAAGTGCGAAAAGTGGTTTTTCAACACTAACACAAGGGCAAAAAGTGTTTTTTCCACACTAATACAAGTGCAAAAGTGTTTTTTCCACACTAATACAAGTGCAAAAGTGGTTCCCTGCACCAACACATGTGCGAAAAGTGGTTTTTCAACACTACCACAAGTGCGAAAAGTGGTTTTTCAACACTAACACAAGTGCGAAAAGTGTTTTTTCCATACTAATACAAGTGCAAAAGTGGTTTTTCCACACTAATACAAGTGCAAAAGTGGTTTCCTGCACCAACACAAGTGCGAAAAGTGGTTTTTCAACACTATCACAAGTGCAAAAAGTGTTTTTTCCACACTAATACAAGTGCAAAAGTGGTTTCCTGCACCAACACAAGTGCGAAAAGTGGTTTTTCAACACTAACACAAGTGCGAAAAGTGGTTTTTCAACACTAACACAAGTGCGAAAAGTGGTTTTTCAACACTAACACAAGTGCAAAAAGTGTTTTTTCCACACTAATACAAGTGCAAAAGTGGTTTCCTGCACCAACACAAGTGCGAAAAGTGGTTTTTCAACACTAACACAAGTGCGAAAAGTGGTTTTTCAACACTAACACAAGTGCGAAAAGTGGTTTTTCCACACTAATACAAGTGCAAAAGTGGTTTCCTGCACCAACACAAGTGCGAAAAGTGGTTTTTCAACACTAACACAAGTGCGAAAAGTGGTTTTTCAACACTAACACAAGGGCAAAAAGTGTTTTTTCCACACTAATACAAGTGCAAAAGTGGTTTCCTGCACCAACACAAGTGCGAAAAGTGGTTTTGCAACACTAACACAAGTGCGAAAAGTGGTTTTTCAACACTAACACAAGTGCGAAAAGTGTTTTTTCCACACTAATACAAGTGCAAAAGTGGTTCCCTGTACCAACACATGTGCGAAAAGTGGTTTTTCAACACTAACACAAGTGCGAAAAGTGGTTTTTCAACACTAACACAAGTGCGAAAAGTGTTTTTTCCATACTAATACAAGTGCAAAAGTGGTTTTTCCACACTAATACAAGTGCAAAAGTGGTTTCCTGCACCAACACAAGTGCGAAAAGTGGTTTTTCAACACTATCACAAGTGCAAAAAGTGTTTTTTCCACACTAATACAAGTGCAAAAGTGGTTTCCTGCACCAACACAAGTGCGAAAAGTGGTTTTTCAACACTAACACAAGTGCGAAAAGTGGTTTTTCAACACTAACACAAGTGCGAAAAGTGGTTTTCAACACTAACACAAGTGCAAAAAGTGTTTTTTCCACACTAATACAAGTGCAAAAGTGGTTTCCTGCACCAACACAAGCGCGAAAAGTGGTTTTTCAACACTAACACAAGTGCGAAAAGTGGTTTTTCAACACTAACACAAGTGCGAAAAGTGGTTTTTCCACACTAATACAAGTGCAAAAGTGGTTTCCTGCACCAACACAAGTGCGAAAAGTGGTTTTTCAACACTAACACAAGTGCGAAAAGTGGTTTTTCAACACTAACACAAGGGCAAAAAGTGTTTTTTCCACACTAATACAAGTGCAAAAGTGGTTTCCTGCACCAACACAAGTGCGAAAAGTGGTTTTGCAACACTAACACAAGTGCGAAAAGTGGTTTTTCAACACTAACACAAGTGCGAAAATTGTTTTTTCCATACTAATACAAGTGCAAAAGTGGTTTTTCCACACTAATACAAGTGCAAAAGTGGTTTCCTGCACCAACACAAGTGCGAAAAGTGGTTTTTCAACACTATCACAAGTGCAAAAAGTGTTTTTTCCACACTAATACAAGTGCAAAAGTGGTTTCCTGCACCAACACAAGTGCGAAAAGTGGTTTTTCAACACTAACACAAGTGCGAAAAGTGGTTTTTCAACACTAACACAAGTGCAAAAAGTGGTTTTTCAACACTAACACAAGTGCAAAAAGTGTTTTTTCCACACTAATACAAGTGCAAAAGTGGTTTCCTGCACCAACACAAGTGCGAAAAGTGGTTTTTCAACACTAACACAAGTGCGAAAAGTGGTTTTTCAACACTAACACAAGTGCGAAGAGTGGTTTTTCCACACTAATACAAGTGCAAAAGTGGTTTCCTGCACCAACACAAGTGCGAAAAGTGGTTTTTCAACACTAACACAAGTGCGAAAAGTGGTTTTTCAACACTAACACAAGTGCGAAAAGTGTTTTTTCCACACTAATACAAGTGCAAAAGTGGTTTCCTGCACCAACACAAGTGCGAAAAGTGGTTTTTCAACACTAACACAAGTGCGAAAAGTGGTTTTTCAACACTAACACAAGTGCGAAAAGTGGTTTTTCAACACTAACACAAGTGCGAAAAGTGGATTTTCCACACTAATACAAGTGCAAAAGTGGTTTCCTGCACGAACACAAGTGCAAAAAGTGGTTTTTCAACACTAACACAAGTGCGAAAAGTGGTTTTTCAACACTATCACAAGTGCAAAAAGTGGTTTTTCAACACTAACACAAGTGCGAAAAGTGGTTTTTCAACACTAATACAAGTGCGAAAAGTGGTTTCCTGCACCAACACAAGTGCGAAAAGTGTTTTTTCCACAATATTACAAGTGCAAAAGTGGTTTCCTGCACCAACACAAGTGCGAAAAGTGGTTTTTCAACACTAACACAAGTGCGAAAAGTGGTTTTTCAACACTAACACAAGTGCGAAAAGTGGTTTTTCAACACTAATACAAGTGCGAAAAGTGGTTTTTCAACACTAACACAAGTGCGAAAAGTGGTTTTTCAACACTCACACAAGTGCAAAAAGTGGTTTTTCAACACTAACACAAATGCGAAAAGTGGTTTTTCCACACTAATACAAGTGCAAAAGTGGTTTCCTGCACCAACACAAGTGCGAAAAGTGTTTTTTCAACACTAACACAAGTGCGAAAAGTGGTTTTTCAACACTAACACAAGGGCAAAAAGTGTTTTTTCCACACTAATACAAGTGCAAAAGTGGTTTCCTGCACCAACACAAGTGCGAAAAGTGGTTTTGCAACACTAACACAAGTGCGAAAAGTGGTTTTTCAACACTAACACAAGTGCGAAAAGTGTTTTTTCCACACTAATACAAGTGCAAAAGTGGTTCCCTGCACCAACACATGTGCGAAAAGTGGTTTTTCAACACTAACACAAGTGCGAAAAGTGGTTTTTCAACACTAACACAAGTGCGAAAAGTGTTTTTTCCATACTAATACAAGTGCAAAAGTGGTTTTTCCACACTAATACAAGTGCAAAAGTGGTTTCCTGCACCAACACAAGTGCGAAAAGTGGTTTTTCAACACTATCACAAGTGCAAAAAGTGTTTTTTCCACACTAATACAAGTGCAAAAGTGGTTTTTCCACACCAACACAAGTGCGAAAAGTGGTTTTTCAACACTAACACAAGTGCGAAAAGTGGTTTTTCAACACTAACACAAGTGCGAAAAGTGGTTTTTCAACACTAACACAAGTGCAAAAAGTGTTTTTTCCACACTAATACAAGTGCAAAAGTGGTTTCCTGCACCAACACAAGTGCGAGAAGTGGTTTTTCAACACTAACACAAGTGCGAAAAGTGGTTTTTCAACACTAACACAAGTGCGAAAAGTGGTTTTTCCACACTAATACAAGTGCAAAAGTGGTTTCCTGCACCAACACAAGTGCGAAAAGTGGTTTTTCAACACTAACACAAGTGCGAAAAGTGGTTTTTCAACACTAACACAAGTGCAAAAAGTGGTTTTTCAACACTAACACAAGTGCAAAAAGTGTTGCACCAACACAAGTGCGAAAAGTGGTTTTTCAACACTAACACAAGTGCGAAAAGTGGTTTTTCAACACTAACACAAGTGCGAAAAGTGGTTTTTCCACACTAATACAAGTGCAAAAGTGGTTTCCTGCACCAACACAAGTGCGAAAAGTGGTTTTTCAACACTAACACAAGTGCGAAAAGTGGTTTTTCAACACTAACACAAGTGCGAAAAGTGTTTTTTCCACACTAATACAAGTGCAAAAGTGGTTTCCTGCACCAACACAAGTGCGAAATGTGGTTTTTCAACACTAACACAAGTGCGAAAAGTGGTTTTTCAACACTAACACAAGTGCGAAAAGTGGTTTTTCAACACTAACACAAGTGCGAAAAGTGGATTTTCCACACTAATACAAGTGCAAAAGTGGTTTCCTGCACGAACACAAGTGCAAAAAGTGGTTTTTCAACACTAACACAAGTGCGAAAAGTGGTTTTTCAACACTATCACAAGTGCAAAAAGTGGTTTTTCAACACTAACACAAGTGCGAAAAGTGGTTTTTCAACACTAACACAAGTGCGAAAAGTGGTTTCCTGCACCAACAAAAGTGCGAAAAGTGTTTTTTCCACAATATTACAAGTGCAAAAGTGGTTTCCTGCACCAACACAAGTGCGAAAAGTGGTTTTTCAACACTAACACAAGTGCGAAAAGTGGTTTTTCAACACTAACACAAGTGCGAAAAGTGGTTTTTCAACACTAATACAAGTGCGAAAAGTGGTTTTTCAACACTAACACAAGTGCGAAAAGTGGTTTTTCAACACTCACACACGTGCAAAAAGTGGTTTTTCAACACTAACACAAATGCGAAAAGTGGTTTTTCCACACTAATACAAGTGCAAAAGTGGTTTCCTGCACCAACACAAGTGCGAAAAGTGTTTTTTCAACACTAACACAAGTGCGAAAAGTGGTTTTTCAACACTAACACAAGGGCAAAAAGTGTTTTTTCCACACTAATACAAGTGCAAAAGTGGTTTCCTGCACCAACACAAGTGCGAAAAGTGGTTTTGCAACACTAACACAAGTGCGAAAAGTGGTTTTTCAACACTAACACAAGTGCGAAAAGTGTTTTTTCCACACTAATACAAGTGCAAAAGTGGTTCCCTGCACCAACACATGTGCGAAAAGTGGTTTTTCAACACTAACACAAGTGCGAAAAGTGGTTTTTCAACACTAACACAAGTGCGAAAAGTGTTTTTTCCATACTAATACAAGTGCAAAAGTGGTTTTTCCACACTAATACAAGTGCAAAAGTGGTTTCCTGCACCAACACAAGTGCGAAAAGTGGTTTTTCAACACTATCACAAGTGCAAAAAGTGTTTTTTCCACACTAATACAAGTGCAAAAGTGGTTTCCTGCACCAACACAAGTGCGAAAAGTGGTTTTTCAACACTAACACAAGTGCGAAAAGTGGTTTTTCAACACTAACACAAGTGCGAAAAGTGGTTTTTCAACACTAACACAAGTGCAAAAAGTGTTTTTTCCACACTAATACAAGTGCAAAAGTGGTTTCCTGCACCAACACAAGTGCGAAAAGTGGTTTTTCAACACTAACACAAGTGCGAAAAGTGGTTTTTCAACACTAACACAAGTGCGAAAAGTGTTTTTTCCACACTAATACAAGTGCAAAAGTGGTTTCCTGCACCAACAGAAGTGCGAAAAGTGGTTTTTCAACACTAACACAAGTGCGAAAAGTGGTTTTTCAACACTAACACAAGTGCGAAAAGTGGTTTTTCAACACTAACACAAGTGCGAAAAGTGGTTTTTCAACACTAACACAAGTGCGAAAAGTGGGTTTTCAACACTAACACAAGTGCGAAAAGTGGGTTTTCCACACTAATACAAGTGCAAAAGTGGTTTCCTGCACCAACACAAGTGCAAAAAGTGGTTTTTCAACACTAACACAAGTGCGAAAAGTGGTTTTTCAACACTATCACAAGTGCAAAAAGTGGTTTTTCAACACTAACACAAGTGCGAAAAGTGGTTTCCTGCACCAACACAAGTGCGAAAAGTGTTTTTTCCACAATAATACAAGTGCAAAAGTGGTTTCCTGCACCAACACAAGTGCGAAAAGTGTTTTTTCAACACTAACACAAGTGCGAAAAGTGGTTTTTCAACACTAACACAAGTGCAAAAGTGGTTTCCTGCACCAACACAAGTGCGATAAGTGGTTTTTCAAGACTAACACAAGTGCGAAAAGTGGTTTTTCCACACTATCACAAGTGCAAAAAGTGTTTTTTCCACACTAATACAAGTGCAAAAGTGGTTTCCTGCACCAACACAAGTGCGATAAGTGGTTTTTCAAGACTAACACAAGTGCGAAAAGTGGTTTTTCCACACTATCACAAGTGCAAAAAGTGTTTTTTCCACACTAATACAAGTGCAAAAGTGGTTTCCTGCACCAACACAAGTGCGAAAAGTGGTTTTTCAACACTATCACAAGTGCGAAAAGTGGTTTTTCAACACTAACACAAGTGCAAAAAGTGTTTTTTCCACACTAACACAAGTGCGAAAAGTGGTTTTTCAACACTATCACAAGTGCAAAAAGTGTTTTTTCCACACTAATACAAGTGGAAAAGTGGTTTTTCAACACTAACACAAGTGCGAAAAGTGGTTTTTCAACACTATCACAAGTGCGAAAAGTAGTTTTTCCACACTAATACAAGTGCAAAAGTGTTTTTTCAACACTAACACCAGTGCGAAAAGTGGTTTTTCAACACTAACACAAGAGCGAAAAGTGGTTTTTCAACACTATCACAAGTGCAAAAAGTGGATTTTCAACACTATCACAAGTGCAAAAAGTGTTTTTTCCACACTAATACACGTGCAAAAGTGGTTTCCTGCACCAACACAAGTGCGAAAAGTGGTTTTTCAACACTAACACAAGTGCGAAAAGTGGTTTTTCAACACTATCACAAGTGCAAAAAGTGTTTTTTCCACACTAATACAAGTGCAAAAGTGGTTTCCTGCACCAACACAAGTGCGAAAAGTGGTTTTTCAACACTAACACAAGTGCGAAAAGTGGTTTTTCAACACTAACACAAATGCGAAAAGTGGTTTTTCCACACTAATACAAGTGCAAAAGTGGTTTCCTGCACCAACACAAGTGCGAAAAGTGGTTTTTCAACACTAACACAAGTGCGAAAAGTGGTTTTTCAACACTATCACAAGTGCGAAAAGTGGTTTTTCAACACTATCACAAGTGCAAAAAGTGTTTTTTCCACACTAATACAAGTGCAAAAGTGGTTTCCTGCACCAACACAAGTGCGAAAAGTGTTTTTTCAACACTAACACAAGTGCGAAAAGTGGTTTTTCAACACTAACACAAGGGCAAAAAGTGTTTTTTCCATACTAATACAAGTGCAAAAGTGGTTTTTCCACACTAATACAAGTGCAAAAGTGGTTTCCTGCACCAACACAAGTGCGAAAAGTGGTTTTTCAACACTATCACAAGTGCAAAAAGTGTTTTTTCCACACTAATACAAGTGCAAAAGTGGTTTCCTGCACCAACACAAGTGCGAAAAGTGGTTTTTCAACACTAACACAAGTGCGAAAAGTGGTTTTTCAACACTAACACAAGTGCGAAAAGTGGTTTTTCAACACTAACACAAGTGCGAAAAGTGGTTTTTCAACACTATCACAAGTGCAAAAAGTGGTTTTTCAACACTAACACAAGTGCGAAAAGTGGTTTTTCAACACTAACACAAGTGCGAAAAGTGGTTTCCTGCACCAACAAAAGTGCGAAAAGTGTTTTTTCCACACTAATACAAGTGCAAAAGTGGTTTCCTGCACCAACACAAGTGCGAAAAGTGGTTTTGCAACACTAACACAAGTGCGAAAAGTGGTTTTTCAACACTAACACAAGTGCGAAAAGTGTTTTTTCCATACTAATACAAGTGCAAAAGTGGTTTTTCCACACTAATACAAGTGCAAAAGTGGTTTCCTGCACCAACACAAGTGCGAAAAGTGGTTTTTCAACACTATCACAAGTGCAAAAAGTGTTTTTTCCACACTAATACAAGTGCAAAAGTGGTTTCCTGCACCAACACAAGTGCGAAAAGTGGTTTTTCAACACTAACACAAGTGCGAAAAGTGGTTTTTCAACACTAACACAAGTGCGAAAAGTGGTTTTTCCACACTAATACAAGTGCAAAAGTGGTTTCCTGCACCAACACAAGTGCGAAAAGTGGTTTTTCAACACTAACACAAGTGCGAAAAGTGGTTTTTCAACACTAACACAAGGGCAAAAAGTGTTTTTTCCACACTAATACAAGTGCAAAAGTGGTTTCCTGCACCAACACAAGTGCGAAAAGTGGTTTTGCAACACTAACACAAGTGCGAAAAGTGGTTTTTCAACACTAACACAAGTGCGAAAAGTGTTTTTTCCATACTAATACAAGTGCAAAAGTGGTTTTTCCACACTAATACAAGTGCAAAAGTGGTTTCCTGCACCAACACAAGTGCGAAAAGTGGTTTTTCAACACTATCACAAGTGCAAAAAGTGTTTTTTCCACACTAATACAAGTGCAAAAGTGGTTTCCTGCACCAACACAAGTGCGAAAAGTGGTTTTTCAACACTAACACAAGTGCGAAAAGTGGTTTTTCAACACTAACACAAGTGCAAAAAGTGGTTTTTCAACACTAACACAAGTGCAAAAAGTGTTTTTTCCACACTAATACAAGTGCAAAAGTGGTTTCCTGCACCAACACAAGTGCGAAAAGTGGTTTTTCAACACTAACACAAGTGCGAAAAGTGGTTTTTCAACACTAACACAAGTGCGAAGAGTGGTTTTTCCACACTAATACAAGTGCAAAAGTGGTTTCCTGCACCAACACAAGTGCGAAAAGTGGTTTTTCAACACTAACACAAGTGCGAAAAGTGGTTTTTCAACACTAACACAAGTGCGAAAAGTGTTTTTTCCACACTAATACAAGTGCAAAAGTGGTTTCCTGCACCAACACAAGTGCGAAAAGTGGTTTTTCAACACTAACACTAAACAAGAATGTATCAATTGAATGCAGGTTTATTAGCAACAACGATGAACAATCAATCTGCAAGACAAAGAAAGCGATGGTAGATATTAGAATAAGATAATAGATACAGAATATGCAAATAACAATGCGCAGTATTACACAAGATGAGAACGCAATAGAGAACAGCACCATACAAGAGTTGTCTATCTCCCTTTCCCAAAAACGTTCAATTGTGACACAGAATAGAACGAAACTGGAGACCGAGAAAAAGGATCACATGAGTTTATAATTGATATTCTTCTGAATTGAATCGGGCTGGTGGTTTGATAATTCGCTTCGGGCGGCCCGTCACCACCCGATCAATCGTCGGAGTCCTCTGAGGGCAGTTCGTAATTTCCTGGTCCATTGTGGGAGTCTCCGGTGGGTGGTTCACTATCGCCCTGTCCGACGCCGGAGTCCCCTCCAGCTGGTCCATCATCACCCGAACCGTCAAGGGGGCAGAAATAGGCAGTGACCGTGGAGGTGTGGCGGTGGTCTGCACATGTGGTTGGTTAGCGACTCTCGCGGGTGGTGTCATCGCGGTGGTGGAGCGGAGTGTCTGTGATGGTAAGCCCGGCGCAATGACATGTTGGGGTTCACCCTTCTGGGGAGTGGTAACAGGATTGAGACAGACTCTTGGAGCGGCGATGGGTTGGGTACCAGACATTAAGTATTTTGGTACGATTGGCATAACACTTGGCATAACGGTTGGCAGCATGCCACTTTTGCCAGTCGTAGTGGGAGTTGTCATGCTGAAAGGCGTAAAACGTCGCAGGAACTTACGATTCCGGAGAGTGATTCTTCCGGAGCCATCCACCTTGACAACGTATTGATCGAATTGTTTTACCTCAATCACGGTTCCGGTCCGGTCCCATTTTCGTGGTTCCAGGCCGGTCTGGTTCTGGATCCGGACATGGTCCCCGACGGCCAGTGGAGGTAGTTTTGTCGTGTGTTCAGAGAGTCTTTCGATCTCCCTGGCATGCCGAATGCGCAAAGCTTCCTCACGATTGTTGCGTGTTTCCCGCCAGGTGTCCGATGGCAAGTATCTGCCTGGGATGATGGGTATGAAGTCCTTGACTGGCCTCTTGAAGATGATCATGGCTGGAGACAACCTAGTGTCCTGATCCGGTGCATTCCGGTACTGGAGTATTGCACGTTGGAACCGATCAGTGTCTAGTTCACCATTGGAACCAGTGTTATCGGTGAGACGTCCCAGCCGTGTTATGTTCTCCCTGTGGCCTTGTCCCCTCCCCGAGGCTCCTCACTTTATTAGGATTGATTGTTCATAAACAAGAATGTATCAATTGAATGCAGGTTTATTAGCAACAACGATGAACAATCAATCTGCAAGACAAAGAAAGCGATGGTAGATATTAGAATAAGATAATAGATACAGAATATGCAAATAACAATGCGCAGTATTACACAAGATGAGAACGCAATAGAGAACAGCACCATACAAGAGTTGTCTAAGCACAAGTGCGAAAAGTGGTTTTTCAACACTAACACAAGTGCGAAAAGTGGTTTTTCAACACTAACACAAGTGCGAAAAGTGGATTTTCCACACTAATACAAGTGCAAAAGTGGTTTCCTGCACGAACACAAGTGCAAAAAGTGGTTTTTCAACACTAACACAAGTGCGAAAAGTGGTTTTTCAACACTATCACAAGTGCAAAAAGTGGTTTTTCAACACTAACACAAGTGCGAAAAGTGGTTTTTCAGCACTAATACAAGTGCGAAAAGTGGTTTCCTGCACCAACACAAGTGCGAAAAGTGTTTTTTCCACAATATTACAAGTGCAAAAGTGGTTTCCTGCACCAACACAAGTGCGAAAAGTGGTTTTTCAACACTAACACAAGTGCGAAAAGTGGTTTTTCAACACTAACACAAGTGCGAAAAGTGGTTTTTCAACACTAATACAAGTGCGAAAAGTGGTTTTTCAACACTAACACAAGTGCGAAAAGTGGTTTTTCAACACTCACACAAGTGCAAAAAGTGGTTTCCTGCACCAACACAAGTGCGAAAAGTGTTTTTTCAACACTAACACAAGTGCGAAAAGTGGTTTTTCAACACTAACACAAGGGCAAAAAGTGTTTTTTCCACACTAATACAAGTGCAAAAGTGGTTTCCTGCACCAACACAAGTGCGAAAAGTGGTTTTGCAACACTAACACAAGTGCGAAAAGTGGTTTTTCAACACTAACACAAGTGCGAAAAGTGTTTTTTCCACACTAATACAAGTGCAAAAGTGGTTCCCTGCACCAACACATGTGCGAAAAGTGGTTTTTCAACACTAACACAAGTGCGAAAAGTGGTTTTTCCACACTAATACAAGTGCAAAAGTGGTTTCCTGCACCAACACAAGTGCGAAAAGTGTTTTTTCAACACTAACACAAGTGCGAAAAGTGGTTTTTCAACACTAACACAAGGGCAAAAAGTGTTTTTTCCACACTAATACAAGTGCAAAAGTGGTTTCCTGCACCAACACAAGTGCGAAAAGTGGTTTTGCAACACTAACACAAGTGCGAAAAGTGGTTTTTCAACACTAACACAAGTGCGAAAAGTGTTTTTTCCACACTAATACAAGTGCAAAAGTGGTTCCCTGCACCAACACATGTGCGAAAAGTGGTTTTTCAACACTAACACAAGTGCGAAAAGTGGTTTTTCAACACTAACACAAGTGCGAAAAGTGTTTTTTCCATACTAATACAAGTGCAAAAGTGGTTTTTCCACACTAATACAAGTGCAAAAGTGGTTTCCTGCACCAACACAAGTGTGAAAAGTGGTTTTTCAACACTATCACAAGTGCAAAAAGTGTTTTTTCCACACTAATACAAGTGCAAAAGTGGTTTTTCCACACCAACACAAGTGCGAAAAGTGGTTTTTCAACACTAACACAAGTGCGAAAAGTGGTTTTTCAACACTAACACAAGTGCGAAAAGTGGTTTTTCAACACTAACACAAGTGCAAAAAGTGTTTTTTCCACACTAATACAAGTGCAAAAGTGGTTTCCTGCACCAACACAAGTGCGAGAAGTGGTTTTTCAACACTAACACAAGTGCGAAAAGTGGTTTTTCAACACTAACACAAGTGCGAAAAGTGGTTTTTCCACACTAATACAAGTGCAAAAGTGGTTTCCTGCACCAACACAAGTGCGAAAAGTGGTTTTTCAACACTAACACAAGTGCGAAAAGTGGTTTTTCAACACTAACACAAGTGCAAAAAGTGGTTTTTCAACACTAACACAAGTGCAAAAAGTGTTGCACCAACACAAGTGCGAAAAGTGGTTTTTCAACACTAACACAAGTGCGAAAAGTGGTTTTTCAACACTAACACAAGTGCGAAAAGTGGTTTTTCCACACTAATACAAGTGCAAAAGTGGTTTCCTGCACCAACACAAGTGCGAAAAGTGGTTTTTCAACACTAACACAAGTGCGAAAAGTGGTTTTTCAACACTAACACAAGTGCGAAAAGTGTTTTTTCCACACTAATACAAGTGCAAAAGTGGTTTCCTGCACCAACACAAGTGCGAAATGTGGTTTTTCAACACTAACACAAGTGCGAAAAGTGGTTTTTCAACACTAACACAAGTGCGAAAAGTGGTTTTTCAACACTAACACAAGTGCGAAAAGTGGATTTTCCACACTAATACAAGTGCAAAAGTGGTTTCCTGCACGAACACAAGTGCAAAAAGTGGTTTTTCAACACTAACACAAGTGCGAAAAGTGGTTTTTCAACACTATCACAAGTGCAAAAAGTGGTTTTTCAACACTAACACAAGTGCGAAAAGTGGTTTTTCAACACTAACACAAGTGCGAAAAGTGGTTTCCTGCACCAACAAAAGTGCGAAAAGTGTTTTTTCCACAATATTACAAGTGCAAAAGTGGTTTCCTGCACCAACACAAGTGCGAAAAGTGGTTTTTCAACACTATCACAAGTGCAAAAAGTGTTTTTTCCACACTAATACAAGTGCAAAAGTGGTTTCCTGCACCAACACAAGTGCGAAAAGTGGTTTTTCAACACTAACACAAGTGCGAAAAGTGGTTTTTCAACACCAACACAAGTGCGAAAAGTGGTTTTTCAACACTAACACAAGTGCAAAAAGTGTTTTTTCCACACTAATACAAGTGCAAAAGTGGTTTCCTGCACCAACACAAGTGCGAAAAGTGGTTTTTCAACACTAACACAAGTGCGAAAAGTGGTTTTTCAACACTAACACAAGTGCGAAAAGTGTTTTTTCCACACTAATATAAGTGCAAAAGTGGTTTCCTGCACCAACAGAAGTGCGAAAAGTGGTTTTTCAACACTAACACAAGTGCGAAAAGTGGTTTTTCAACACTAACACAAGTGCGAAAAGTGGTTTTTCAACACTAACACAAGTGCGAAAAGTGGTTTTTCAACACTAACACAAGTGCGAAAAGTGGGTTTTCAACACTAACACAAGTGCGAAAAGTGGGTTTTCCACACTAATACAAGTGCAAAAGTGGTTTCCTGCACCAACACAAGTGCAAAAAGTGGTTTTTCAACACTAACACAAGTGCGAAAAGTGGTTTTTCAACACTATCACAAGTGCAAAAAGTGGTTTTTCAACACTAACACAAGTGCGAAAAGTGGTTTCCTGCACCAACACAAGTGCGAAAAGTGTTTTTTCCACAATAATACAAGTGCAAAAGTGGTTTCCTGCACCAACACAAGTGCGAAAAGTGTTTTTTCAACACTAACACAAGTGCGAAAAGTGGTTTTTCAACACTAACACAAGTGCAAAAGTGGTTTCCTGCACCAACACAAGTGCGATAAGTGGTTTTTCAAGACTAACACAAGTGCGAAAAGTGGTTTTTCCACACTATCACAAGTGCAAAAAGTGTTTTTTCCACACTAATACAAGTGCAAAAGTGGTTTCCTGCACCAACACAAGTGCGATAAGTGGTTTTTCAAGACTAACACAAGTGCGAAAAGTGGTTTTTCCACACTATCACAAGTGCAAAAAGTGTTTTTTCCACACTAATACAAGTGCAAAAGTGGTTTCCTGCACCAACACAAGTGCGAAAAGTGGTTTTTCAACACTATCACAAGTGCGAAAAGTGGTTTTTCAACACTAACACAAGTGCAAAAAGTGTTTTTTCCACACTAACACAAGTGCGAAAAGTGGTTTTTCAACACTATCACAAGTGCAAAAAGTGTTTTTTCCACACTAATACAAGTGGAAAAGTGGTTTTTCAACACTAACACAAGTGCGAAAAGTGGTTTTTCAACACTATCACAAGTGCGAAAAGTAGTTTTTCCACACTAATACAAGTGCAAAAGTGTTTTTTCAACACTAACACCAGTGCGAAAAGTGGTTTTTCAACACTAACACAAGAGCGAAAAGTGGTTTTTCAACACTATCACAAGTGCAAAAAGTGGATTTTCAACACTATCACAAGTGCAAAAAGTGTTTTTTCCACACTAATACACGTGCAAAAGTGGTTTCCTGCACCAACACAAGTGCGAAAAGTGGTTTTTCAACACTAACACAAGTGCGAAAAGTGGTTTTTCAACACTATCACAAGTGCAAAAAGTGTTTTTTCCACACTAATACAAGTGCAAAAGTGGTTTCCTGCACCAACACAAGTGCGAAAAGTGGTTTTTCAACACTAACACAAGTGCGAAAAGTGGTTTTTCAACACTAACACAAGTGCGAAAAGTGTCTTTTCCACACTAATACAAGTGCAGAAGTGGTTTCCTGCACCAACACAAGTGCGAAAAGTGGTTTTTCAACACTAACACAAGTGCGAAAAGTGGTTTTTCAACACTAACACAAGTGCAAAAAGTGGTTTTTCAACACTAACACAAATGCGAAAAGTGGTTTTTCCACACTAATACAAGTGCAAAAGTGGTTTCCTGCACCAACACAAGTGCGAAAAGTGGTTTTTCAACACTAACACAAGTGCGAAAAGTGGTTTTTCAACACTATCACAAGTGCGAAAAGTGGTTTTTCAACACTATCACAAGTGCAAAAAGTGTTTTTTCCACACTAATACAAGTGCAAAAGTGGTTTCCTGCACCAACACAAGTGCGAAAAGTGTTTTTTCAACACTAACACAAGTGCGAAAAGTGGTTTTTCAACACTAACACAAGGGCAAAAAGTGTTTTTTCCACACTAATACAAGTGCAAAAGTGGTTTCCTGCACCAACACAAGTGCGAAAAGTGGTTTTGCAACACTAACACAAGTGCGAAAAGTGGTTTTTCAACACTAACACAAGTGCGAAAAGTGTTTTTTCCACACTAATACAAGTGCAAAAGTGGTTCCCTGCACCAACACATGTGCGAAAAGTGGTT
Organism: Myxine glutinosa; assembly: GCF_964187855.1. Taxonomy (NCBI): domain Eukaryota; kingdom Metazoa; phylum Chordata; class Myxini; order Myxiniformes; family Myxinidae; genus Myxine; species Myxine glutinosa. Next base: position 150,982,277 of record NC_136265.1, read on the forward strand.
TTTCAACACTAACACAAGTGCGAAAAGTGGTTTTTCAACACTAACACAAGTGCGAAAAGTGTTTTTTCCATACTAATACAAGTGCAAAAGTGGTTTTTCCACACTAATACAAGTGCAAAAGTGGTTTCCTGCACCAACACAAGTGCGAAAAGTGGTTTTTCAACACTATCACAAGTGCAAAAAGTGTTTTTTCCACACTAATACAAGTGCAAAAGTGGTTTCCTGCACCAACACAAGTGCGAAAAGTGGTTTTTCAACACTAACACAAGTGCGAAAAGTGGTTTTTCAACACTAACACAAGTGCGAAAAGTGGTTTTTCAACACTAACACAAGTGCAAAAAGTGTTTTTTCCACACTAATACAAGTGCAAAAGTGGTTTCCTGCACCAACACAAGTGCGAAAAGTGGTTTTTCAACACTAACACAAGTGCGAAAAGTGGTTTTTCAACACTAACACAAGTGCGAAAAGTGGTTTTTCCACACTAATACAAGTGCAAAAGTGGTTTCCTGCACCAACACAAGTGCGAAAAGTGGTTTTTCAACACTAACACAAGTGCGAAAAGTGGTTTTTCAACACTAACACAAGGGCAAAAAGTGTTTTTTCCACACTAATACAAGTGCAAAAGTGGTTTCCTGCACCAACACAAGTGCGAAAAGTGGTTTTGCAACACTAACACAAGTGCGAAAAGTGGTTTTTCAACACTAACACAAGTGCGAAAAGTGGTTTTTCAACACTAACACAAGTGCGAAAAGTGGTTTTTCAACACTAACACAAGTGCAAAAAGTGTTTTTTCCACACTAATACAAGTGCAAAAGTGGTTTCCTGCACCAACACAAGTGCGAAAAGTGGTTTTTCAACACTAACACAAGTGCGAAAAGTGGTTTTTCAACACTAACACAAGTGCGAAAAGTGGTTTTTCCACACTAATACAAGTGCAAAAGTGGTTTCCTGCACCAACACAAGTGCGAAAAGTGTTTTTTCAACACTAACACAAGTGCGAAAAGTGGTTTTTCAACACTAACACAAGGGCAAAAAGTGTTTTTTCCACACTAATACAAGTGCAAAAGTGGTTTCCTGCACCAACACAAGTGCGAAAAGTGGTTTTGCAACACTAACACAAGTGCGAAAAGTGGTTTTTCAACACTAACACAAGTGCGAAAAGTGTTTTTTCCACACTAATACAAGTGCAAAAGTGGTTCCCTGCACCAACACATGTGCGAAAAGTGGTTTTTCAACACTAACACAAGTGCGAAAAGTGGTTTTTCAACACTAACACAAGTGCGAAAAGTGTTTTTCCATACTAATACAAGTGCAAAAGTGGTTTTTCCACACTAATACAAGTGCAAAAGTGGTTTCCTGCACCAACACAAGTGCGAAAAGTGGTTTTTCAACACTATCACAAGTGCAAAAAGTGTTTTTTCCACACTAATACAAGTGCAAAAGTGGTTTCCTGCACCAACACAAGTGCGAAAAGTGGTTTTTCAACACTAACACAAGTGCGAAAAGTGGTTTTTCAACACTAACACAAGTGCGAAAAGTGGTTTTTCAACACTAACACAAGTGCAAAAAGTGTTTTCTCCACACTAATACAAGTGCAAAAGTGGTTTCCTGCACCAACACAAGTGCGAAAAGTGGTTTTTCAACACTAACACAAGTGCGAAAAGTGGTTTTTCAACACTAACACAAGTGCGAAAAGTGGTTTTTCCACACTAATACAAGTGCAAAAGTGGTTTCCTGCACCAACACAAGTGCGAAAAGTGGTTTTTCAACACTAACACAAGTGCGAAAAGTGGTTTTTCAACACTAACACAAGTGCGAAAAGTGTTTTTTCCACACTAATACAAGTGCAAAAGTGGTTTCCTGCACCAACACAAGTGCGAAAAGTGGTTTTTCAACACTAACACAAGTGCGAAAAGTGGTTTTTCAACACTAACACAAGTGCGAAAAGTGGTTTTTCAACACTAACACAAGTGCGAAAAGTGGTTTTTCCACACTAATACAAGTGCAAAAGTGGTTTCCTGCACGAACACAAGTGCGAAAAGTGGTTTTTCAACACTAACACAAGTGCGAAAAGTGGTTTTTCAACACTATCACAAGTGCGAAAAGTGGTTTTTCAACACTATCACAAGTGCAAAAAGTGTTTTTTCCACACTAATACAAGTGCAAAAGTGGTTTCCTGCACCAACACAAGTGCGAAAAGTGTTTTTTCAACACTAACACAAGTGCGAAAAGTGGTTTTTCAACACTAACACAAGGGCAAAAAGTGTTTTTTCCACACTAATACAAGTGCAAAAGTGGTTTCCTGCACCAACACAAGTGCGAAAAGTGGTTTTGCAACACTAACACAAGTGCGAAAAGTGGTTTTTCAACACTAACACAAGTGCGAAAAGTGTTTTTTCCACACTAATACAAGTGCAAAAGTGGTTCCCTGCACCAACACATGTGCGAAAAGTGGTTTTTCAACACTAACACAAGTGCGAAAAGTGGTTTTTCAACACTAACACAAGTGCGAAAAGTGTTTTTTCCATACTAATACAAGTGCAAAAGTGGTTTTTCCACACTAATACAAGTGCAAAAGTGGTTTCCTGCACCAACACAAGTGCGAAAAGTGGTTTTTCAACACTATCACAAGTGCAAAAAGTGTTTTTTCCACACTAATACAAGTGCAAAAGTGGTTTCCTGCACCAACACAAGTGCGAAAAGTGGTTTTTCAACACTAACACAAGTGCGAAAAGTGGTTTTTCAACACTAACACAAGTGCGAAAAGTGGTTTTTCAACACTAACACAAGTGCAAAAAGTGTTTTTTCCACACTAATACAAGTGCAAAAGTGGTTTCCTGCACCAACACAAGTGCGAAAAGTGGTTTTTCAACACTAACACAAGTGCGAAAAGTGGTTTTTCAACACTAACACAAGTGCGAAAAGTGGTTTTTCCACACTAATACAAGTGCAAAAGTGGTTTCCTGCACCAACACAAGTGCGAAAAGTGGTTTTTCAACACTAACACAAGTGCGAAAAGTGGTTTTTCAACACTAACACAAGGGCAAAAAGTGTTTTTTCCACACTAATACAAGTGCAAAAGTGGTTTCCTGCACCAACACAAGTGCGAAAAGTGGTTTTGCAACACTAACACAAGTGCGAAAAGTGGTTTTTCAACACTAACACAAGTGCGAAAAGTGGTTTTTCAACACTAACACAAGTGCGAAAAGTGGTTTTTCAACACTAACACAAGTGCAAAAAGTGTTTTTTCCACACTAATACAAGTGCAAAAGTGGTTTCCTGCACCAACACAAGTGCGAAAAGTGGTTTTTCAACACTAACACAAGTGCGAAAAGTGGTTTTTCAACACTAACACAAGTGCGAAAAGTGGTTTTTCCACACTAATACAAGTGCAAAAGTGGTTTCCTGCACCAACACAAGTGCGAAAAGTGTTTTTTCAACACTAACACAAGTGCGAAAAGTGGTTTTTCAACACTAACACAAGGGCAAAAAGTGTTTTTTCCACACTAATACAAGTGCAAAAGTGGTTTCCTGCTCCAACACAAGTGCGAAAAGTGGTTTTGCAACACTAACACAAGTGCGAAAAGTGGTTTTTCAACACTAACACAAGTGCGAAAAGTGTTTTTTCCACACTAATACAAGTGCAAAAGTGGTTCCCTGCACCAACACACGTGCGAAAAGTGGTTTTTCAACACTAACACAAGTGCGAAAAGTGGTTTTTCAACACTAACACAAGTGCGAAAAGTGTTTTTTCCATACTAATACAAGTGCAAAAGTGGTTTTTCCACACTAATACAAGTGCAAAAGTGGTTTCCTGCACCAACACAAGTGCGAAAAGTGGTTTTTCAACACTATCACAAGTGCAAAAAGTGTTTTTTCCACACTAATACAAGTGCAAAAGTGGTTTCCTGCACCAACACAAGTGCGAAAAGTGGTTTTTCAACACTAACACAAGTGCGAAAAGTGGTTTTTCAACACTAACACAAGTGCGAAAAGTGGTTTTTCAACACTAACACAAGTGCAAAAAGTGTTTTTTCCACACTAATACAAGTGCAAAAGTGGTTTCCTGCACCAACACAAGTGCGAAAAGTGGTTTTTCAACACTAACACAAGTGCGAAAAGTGGTTTTTCAACACTAACACAAGTGCGAAAAGTGGTTTTTCCACACTAATACAAGTGCAAAAGTGGTTTCCTGCACCAACACAAGTGCGAAAAGTGGTTTTTCAACACTAACACAAGTGCGAAAAGTGGTTTTTCAACACTAACACAAGTGCGAAAAGTGTTTTTTCCACACTAATACAAGTGCAAAAGTGGTTTCCTGCACCAACACAAGTGCGAAAAGTGGTTTTTCAACACTAACACAAGTGCGAAAAGTGGTTTTTCAACACTAACACAAGTGCGAAAAGTGGATTTTCCACACTAATACAAATGCAAAAGTGGTTTCCTGCACGAACACAAGTGCAAAAAGTGGTTTTTCAACACTAACACAAGTGCGAAAAGTGGTTTTTCAACACTAACACAAGTGCAAAAAGTGTTTTTTCCACACTAATACAAGTGCAAAAGTGGTTTCCTGCACCAACACAAGTGCGAAAAGTGGTTTTTCAACACTAACACAAGTGCGAAAAGTGGTTTTTCAACACTAACACAAGTGCGAAAAGTGGTTTTTCAACACTAACACAAGTGCGAAAAGTGGTTTTTCCACACTAATACAAGTGCAAAAGTGGTTTCCTGCACCAACACAAGTGCGAAAAGTGGTTTTTCAACACTAACACAAGTGCGAAAAGTGGTTTTTCAACACTAACACAAGTGCGAAAAGTGTTTTTTCCACACTAATACAAGTGCAAAAGTGGTTTCCTGCACCAACACAAGTGCGAAAAGTGGTTTTTCAACACTAACACAAGTGCGAAAAGTGGTTTTTCAACACTAACACAAGTGCGAAAAGTGGATTTTCCACACTAATACAAGTGCAAAAGTGGTTTCCTGCACGAACACAAGTGCAAAAAGTGGTTTTTCATCACTAACACAAGTGCGAAAAGTGGTTTTTCAACACTAACACAAGTGCAAAAAGTGTTTTTTCCACACTAATACAAGTGCAAAAGTGGTTTCCTGCACCAACACAAGTGCGAAAAGTGGTTTTTCAACACTAACACAAGTGCGAAAAGTGGTTTTTCAACACTAACACAAGTGCGAAAAGTGGTTTTTCAACACTAACACAAGTGCAAAAAGTGTTTTTTCCACACTAATACAAGTGCAAAAGTGGTTTCCTGCACCAACACAAGTGCGAAAAGTGGTTTTTCAACACTAACACAAGTGCGAAAAGTGGTTTTTCAACACTAACACAAGTGCGAAAAGTGGTTTTTCCACACTAATACAAGTGCAAAAGTGGTTTCCTGCACCAACACAAGTGCGAAAAGTGGTTTTTCAACACTAACACAAGTGCGAAAAGTGGTTTTTCAACACTAACACAAGGGCAAAAAGTGTTTTTTCCACACTAATACAAGTGCAAAAGTGGTTTCCTGCACCAACACAAGTGCGAAAAGTGGTTTTGCAACACTAACACAAGTGCGAAAAGTGGTTTTTCAACACTAACACAAGTGCGAAAAGTGGTTTTTCAACACTAACACAAGTGCGAAAAGTGGTTTTTCAACACTAACACAAGTGCAAAAAGTGTTTTTTCCACACTAATACAAGTGCAAAAGTGGTTTCCTGCACCAACACAAGTGCGAAAAGTGGTTTTTCAACACTAACACAAGTGCGAAAAGTGGTTTTTCAACACTAACACAAGTGCGAAAAGTGGTTTTTCCACACTAATACAAGTGCAAAAGTGGTTTCCTGCACCAACACAAGTGCGAAAAGTGTTTTTTCAACACTAACACAAGTGCGAAAAGTGGTTTTTCAACACTAACACAAGGGCAAAAAGTGTTTTTTCCACACTAATACAAGTGCAAAAGTGGTTTCCTGCTCCAACACAAGTGCGAAAAGTGGTTTTGCAACACTAACACAAGTGCGAAAAGTGGTTTTTCAACACTAACACAAGTGCGAAAAGTGTTTTTTCCACACTAATACAAGTGCAAAAGTGGTTCCCTGCACCAACACATGTGCGAAAAGTGGTTTTTCAACACTAACACAAGTGCGAAAAGTGGTTTTTCAACACTAACACAAGTGCGAAAAGTGTTTTTTCCATACTAATACAAGTGCAAAAGTGGTTTTTCCACACTAATACAAGTGCAAAAGTGGTTTCCTGCACCAACACAAGTGCGAAAAGTGGTTTTTCAACACTATCACAAGTGCAAAAAGTGTTTTTTCCACACTAATACAAGTGCAAAAGTGGTTTCCTGCACCAACACAAGTGCAAAAAGTGGTTTTTCAACACTAACACAAGTGCGAAAAGTGGTTTTTCAACACTAACACAAGTGCGAAAAGTGGTTTTTCAACACTAACACAAGTGCAAAAAGTGTTTTTTCCACACTAATACAAGTGCAAAAGTGGTTTCCTGCACCAACACAAGTGCGAAAAGTGGTTTTTCAACACTAACACAAGTGCGAAAAGTGGTTTTTCAACACTAACACAAGTGCGAAAAGTGGTTTTTCCACACTAATACAAGTGCAAAAGTGGTTTCCTGCACCAACACAAGTGCGAAAAGTGGTTTTTCAACACTAACACAAGTGCGAAAAGTGTTTTTTCCACACTAATACAAGTGCAAAAGTGGTTTCCTGCACCAACACAAGTGCGAAAAGTGGTTTTTCAACACTAACACAAGTGCGAAAAGTGGTTTTTCAACACTAACACAAGTGCGAAAAGTGGTTTTTCAACACTAACACAAGTGCGAAAAGTGGATTTTCCACACTAATACAAGTGCAAAAGTGGTTTCCTGCACGAACACAAATGCAAAAAGTGGTTTTTCAACACTAACACAAGTGCGAAAAGTGGTTTTTCAACACTATCACAAGTGCAAAAAGTGGTTTTTCAACACTAACACAAGTGCGAAAAGTGGTTTTTCAACACTAACACAAGTGCGAAAAGTGGTTTCCTGCACAAACACAAGTGCGAAAAGTGTTTTTTCCACAATAATACAAGTGCAAAAGTGGTTTCCTGCACCAACACAAGTGCGAAAAGTGGTTTTTCAACACTAACACAAGTGCGAAAAGTGGTTTTTCAACACTAACACAAGTGCGAAAAGTGGTTTTTCAACACTAATACAAGTGCGAAAAGTGGTTTTTCAACACTAACACAAGTGCGAAAAGTGGTTTTTCAACACTAACACAAGTGCAAAAAGTAGTTTTTCAACACTAACACAAATGCGAAAAGTGGTTTTTCCACACTAATACAAGTGCAAAAGTGGTTTCCTGCACCAACACAAGTGCGAAAAGTGGTTTTTCAACACTAACACAAGTGCGAAAAGTGGTTTTTCAACACTATCACAAGTGCGAAAAGTGGTTTTTCAACACTATCACAAGTGCAAAAAGTGTTTTTTCCACACTAATACAAGTGCAAAAGTGGTTTCCTGCACCAACACAAGTGCGAAAAGTGGTTTTGCAACACTAACACAAGTGCGAAAAGTGGTTTTTCAACACTAACACAAGTGCGAAAAGTGGTTTTTCCACACTAATACAAGTGCAAAAGTGGTTTCCTGCACCAACACAAGTGCGAAAAGTGGTTTTTCAACACTAACACAAGTGCGAAAAGTGGTTTTTCAACACTAACACAAGTGCGAAAAGTGTTTTTTCCACACTAATACAAGTGCAAAAGTGGTTTCCTGCACGAACACAAGTGCGAAAAGTGGTTTTTCAACACTAACACAAGTGCGAAAAGTGGTTTTTCAACATTAACACAAGTGCGAAAAGTGGTTTTTCAACACTAACACAAGTGCGAAAAGTGGATTTTCCACACTAATACAAGTGCAAAAGTGGTTTCCTGCACGAACACAAGTGCAAAAAGTGGTTTTTCAACACTAACACAAGTGCGAAAAGTGGTTTTTCAACACTATCACAAGTGCAAAAAGTGGTTTTTCAACACTAACACAAGTGCGAAAAGTGGTTTTTCAACACTAACACAAGTGCGAAAAGTGGTTTCCTGCACCAACACAAGTGCGAAAAGTGTTTTTTCCACAATAATACAAGTGCAAAAGTGGTTTCCTGCACCAACACAAGTGCGAAAAGTGGTTTTTCAACACTAACACAAGTGCGAAAAGTGGTTTTTCAACACTAACACAAGTGCGAAAAGTGGTTTTTCAACACTAATACAAGTGCGAAAAGTGGTTTTTAAACACTATCACAAGTGCAAAAGGTGTTTTTCCACACTAATACAAGTGCAAAAGTGGTTTCCTGCACCAACACAAGTGCGAAAAGTGGTTTTTCAACACTAACACAAGAGCGAAAAGTGTTTTTTCAACACTAACACAAGTGCGAAAAGTGTTTTTTCCACACTAATACAAGTGCAAAAGTGGTTTCCTGCACCAACACAAGTGCGATAAGTGGTTTTTCAACACTAACACAAGTGCGAAAAGTGGTTTTTCCACACTATCACAAGTGCAAAAAGTGTTTTTTCCACACTAATACAAGTGCAAAAGTGGTTTCCTGCACCAACACAAGTGCGAAAAGTGGTTTTTCAACACTATCACAAGTGCGAAAAGTGGTTTTTCAACACTAACAAAAGTGAGAAAAGTGGTTTTTCAACACTATCACAAGTGCAAAAAGTGGTTTTTCAACACTAACACAAGTGCAAAAAGTGTTTTTTCCACACTAACACAAGTGCGAAAAGTGGTTTTTCAACACTATCACAAGTGCAAAAAGTGTTTTTTCCACACTAATACAAGTGGAAAAGTGGTTTTTCAACACTAACACAAGTGCGAAAAGTGGATTTTCCACACTAATACAAGTGCAAAAGTGGTTTCCTGCACGAACACAAGTGCAAAAAGTGGTTTTTCAACACTAACACAAGTGCAAAAAGTGGTTTTTCAACACTAACACAAGTGCAAAAAGTGTTTTTTCCACACTAACACAAGTGCGAAAAGTGGTTTTTCAACACTATCACAAGTGCAAAAAGTGTTTTTTCCACACTAATACAAGTGGAAAAGTGGTTTTTCAACACTAACACAAGTGCGAAAAGTGGTTTGTCAACACTATCACAAGTGCGAAAAGTGGTTTTTCCACACTAATACAAGTGCAAAAGTGTTTTTTCAACACTAACACCAGTGCGAAAAGTGGTTTTTCAACACTAACACAAGAGCGAAAAGTGGTTTTTCAACACTATCACAAGTGCAAAAAGTGGATTTTCAACACTATCACAAGTGCAAAAAGTGTTTTTTCCACACTAATACAAGTGCAAAAGTGGTTTCCTGCACCAACACAAGTGCAAAAGTGGTTTCCTGCACCAACACAAGTGCGAAAAGTGGTTTTTCAACACTAACACAAGTGCGAAAAGTGGTTTTTCAACACTAACACAAGTGCGAAAAGTGTCTTTTCCACACTAATACAAGTGCAGAAGTGGTTTTTCAACACTATCACAAGTGCAAAAAGTGTTTTTTCCACACTAATACAAGTGGAAAAGTGGTTTTTCAACACTAACACAAGTGCGAAAAGTGGTTTTCCACACTAATACAAGTGCAAAAGTGTTTTTTCAACACTAACACCAGTGCGAAAAGTGGTTTTTCAACACTAACACAAGAGCGAAAAGTGGTTTTTCAACACTATCACAAGTGCAAAAAGTGGATTTTCAACACTATCACAAGTGCAAAAAGTGTTTTTTCCACACTAATACACGTGCAAAAGTGGTTTCCTGCACCAACACAAGTGCGAAAAGTGGTTTTTCAACACTAACACAAGTGCGAAAAGTGGTTTCCTGCACCAACACAAGTGCGAAAAGTGTTTTTTCCACAATAATACAAGTGCAAAAGTGGTTTCCTGCACCAACACAAGTGCGAAAAGTGGTTTTTCAACACTAACACAAGTGCGAAAAGTGGTTTTTCAACACTAACACAAGTGCGAAAAGTGGTTTTTCAACACTAATACAAGTGCGAAAAGTGGTTTTTAAACACTATCACAAGTGCAAAAGGTGTTTTTCCACACTAATACAAGTGCAAAAGTGGTTTCCTGCACCAACACAAGTGCGAAAAGTGGTTTTTCAACACTAACACAAGAGCGAAAAGTGTTTTTTCAACACTAACACAAGTGCGAAAAGTGTTTTTTCCACACTAATACAAGTGCAAAAGTGGTTTCCTGCACCAACACAAGTGCGATAAGTGGTTTTTCAACACTAACACAAGTGCGAAAAGTGGTTTTTCCACACTATCACAAGTGCAAAAAGTGTTTTTTCCACACTAATACAAGTGCAAAAGTGGTTTCCTGCACCAACACAAGTGCGAAAAGTGGTTTTTCAACACTATCACAAGTGCGAAAAGTGGTTTTTCAACACTAACAAAAGTGAGAAAAGTGGTTTTTCAACACTATCACAAGTGCAAAAAGTGGTTTTTCAACACTAACACAAGTGCAAAAAGTGTTTTTTCCACACTAACACAAGTGCGAAAAGTGGTTTTTCAACACTATCACAAGTGCAAAAAGTGTTTTTTCCACACTAATACAAGTGGAAAAGTGGTTTTTCAACACTAACACAAGTGCGAAAAGTGGATTTTCCACACTAATACAAGTGCAAAAGTGGTTTCCTGCACGAACACAAGTGCAAAAAGTGGTTTTTCAACACTAACACAAGTGCAAAAAGTGGTTTTTCAACACTAACACAAGTGCAAAAAGTGTTTTTTCCACACTAACACAAGTGCGAAAAGTGGTTTTTCAACACTATCACAAGTGCAAAAAGTGTTTTTTCCACACTAATACAAGTGGAAAAGTGGTTTTTCAACACTAACACAAGTGCGAAAAGTGGTTTGTCAACACTATCACAAGTGCGAAAAGTGGTTTTTCCACACTAATACAAGTGCAAAAGTGTTTTTTCAACACTAACACCAGTGCGAAAAGTGGTTTTTCAACACTAACACAAGAGCGAAAAGTGGTTTTTCAACACTATCACAAGTGCAAAAAGTGGATTTTCAACACTATCACAAGTGCAAAAAGTGTTTTTTCCACACTAATACAAGTGCAAAAGTGGTTTCCTGCACCAACACAAGTGCAAAAGTGGTTTCCTGCACCAACACAAGTGCGAAAAGTGGTTTTTCAACACTAACACAAGTGCGAAAAGTGTCTTTTCCACACTAATACAAGTGCAGAAGTGGTTTTTCAACACTATCACAAGTGCAAAAAGTGTTTTTTCCACACTAATACAAGTGGAAAAGTGGTTTTTCAACACTAACACAAGTGCGAAAAGTGGTTTTCCACACTAATACAAGTGCAAAAGTGTTTTTTCAACACTAACACCAGTGCGAAAAGTGGTTTTTCAACACTAACACAAGAGCGAAAAGTGGTTTTTCAACACTATCACAAGTGCAAAAAGTGGATTTTCAACACTATCACAAGTGCAAAAAGTGTTTTTTCCACACTAATACACGTGCAAAAGTGGTTTCCTGCACCAACACAAGTGCGAAAAGTGGTTTTTCAACACTAACACAAGTGCGAAAAGTGGTTTTTCAACACTATCACAAGTGCAAAAAGTGTTTTTTCCACACTAATACAAGTGCAAAAGTGGTTTCTTGCACCAACACAAGTGCGAAAAGTGGTTTTTCAACACTAACACAAGTGCGAAAAGTGGTTTTTCAACACTAACACAAGTGCGAAAAGTGTCTTTTCCACACTAATACAAGTGCAGAAGTGGTTTCCTGCACCAACACAAGTGCGAAAAGTGGTTTTTCAACACTAACACAAGTGCGAAAAGTGGTTTTTCAACACTAACACAAGTGCAAAAAGTGGTTTTTCAACACTAACACAAATGCGAAAAGTGGTTTTTCCACACTAATACAAGTGCAAAAGTGGTTTCCTGCACCAACACAAGTGCGAAAAGTGGTTTTTCAACACTAACACAAGTGCGAAAAGTGGTTTTTCAACACTATCACAAGTGCGAAAAGTGGTTTTTCAACACTATCACAAGTGCAAAAAGTGTTTTTTCCACACTAATACAAGTGCAAAAGTGGTTTCCTGCACCAACACAAGTGCGAAAAGTGTTTTTTCAACACTAACACAAGTGCGAAAAGTGGTTTTTCAACACTAACACAAGGGCAAAAAGTGTTTTTTCCACACTAATACAAGTGCAAAAGTGGTTTCCTGCACCAACACAAGTGCGAAAAGTGGTTTTGCAACACTAACACAAGTGCGAAAAGTGGTTTTTCAACACTAACACAAGTGCGAAAAGTGGTTTTTCAACACTAACACAAGGGCAAAAAGTGTTTTTTCCACACTAATACAAGTGCAAAAGTGGTTTCCTGCACCAACACAAGTGCGAAAAGTGGTTTTGCAACACTAACACAAGTGCGAAAAGTGGTTTTTCAACACTAACACAAGTGCGAAAAGTGGTTTTTCAACACTAACACAAGTGCGAAAAGTGGTTTTTCAACACTAACACAAGTGCAAAAAGTGTTTTTTCCACACTAATACAAGTGCAAAAGTGGTTTCCTGCACCAACACAAGTGCGAAAAGTGGTTTTTCAACACTAACACAAGTGCGAAAAGTGGTTTTTCAACACTAACACAAGTGCGAAAAGTGGTTTTTCCACACTAATACAAGTGCAAAAGTGGTTTCCTGCACCAACACAAGTGCGAAAAGTGTTTTTTCAACACTAACACAAGTGCGAAAAGTGGTTTTTCAACACTAACACAAGGGCAAAAAGTGTTTTTTCCACACTAATACAAGTGCAAAAGTGGTTTCCTGCTCCAACACAAGTGCGAAAAGTGGTTTTGCAACACTAACACAAGTGCGAAAAGTGGTTTTTCAACACTAACACAAGTGCGAAAAGTGTTTTTTCCACACTAATACAAGTGCAAAAGTGGTTCCCTGCACCAACACATGTGCGAAAAGTGGTTTTTCAACACTAACACAAGTGCGAAAAGTGGTTTTTCAACACTAACACAAGTGCGAAAAGTGTTTTTTCCATACTAATACAAGTGCAAAAGTGGTTTTTCCACACTAATACAAGTGCAAAAGTGGTTTCCTGCACCAACACAAGTGCGAAAAGTGGTTTTTCAACACTATCACAAGTGCAAAAAGTGTTTTTTCCACACTAATACAAGTGCAAAAGTGGTTTCCTGCACCAACACAAGTGCGAAAAGTGGTTTTTCAACACTAACACAAGTGCGAAAAGTGGTTTTTCAACACTAACACAAGTGCGAAAAGTGGTTTTTCCACACTAATACAAGTGCAAAAGTGGTTTCCTGCACCAACACAAGTGCGAAAAGTGGTTTTTCAACACTAACACAAGTGCGAAAAGTGGTTTTTCAACACTAACACAAGGGCAAAAAGTGTTTTTTCCACACTAATACAAGTGCAAAAGTGGTTTCCTGCACCAACACAAGTGCGAAAAGTGGTTTTGCAACACTAACACAAGTGCGAAAAGTGGTTTTTCAACACTAACACAAGTGCGAAAAGTGTTTTTTCCATACTAATACAAGTGCAAAAGTGGTTTTTCCACACTAATACAAGTGCAAAAGTGGTTTCCTGCACCAACACAAGTGCGAAAAGTGGTTTTTCAACACTATCACAAGTGCAAAAAGTGTTTTTTCCACACTAATACAAGTGCAAAAGTGGTTTCCTGCACCAACACAAGTGCGAAAAGTGGTTTTTCAACACTAACACAAGTGCGAAAAGTGGTTTTTCAACACTAACACAAGTGCAAAAAGTGGTTTTTCAACACTAACACAAGTGCAAAAAGTGTTTTTTCCACACTAATACAAGTGCAAAAGTGGTTTCCTGCACCAACACAAGTGCGAAAAGTGGTTTTTCAACACTAACACAAGTGCGAAAAGTGGTTTTTCAACACTAACACAAGTGCGAAGAGTGGTTTTTCCACACTAATACAAGTGCAAAAGTGGTTTCCTGCACCAACACAAGTGCGAAAAGTGGTTTTTCAACACTAACACAAGTGCGAAAAGTGGTTTTTCAACACTAACACAAGTGCGAAAAGTGTTTTTTCCACACTAACACAAGTGCAAAAGTGGTTTCCTGCACCAACACAAGTGCGAAAAGTGGTTTTTCAACACTAACACAAGTGCGAAAAGTGGTTTTTCAACACTAACACAAGTGCGAAAAGTGGTTTTTCCACACTAATACAAGTGCAAAAGTGGTTTCCTGCACCAACACAAGTGCGAAAAGTGGTTTTTCAACACTAACACAAGTGCGAAAAGTGGTTTTTCAACACTAACACAAGGGCAAAAAGTGTTTTTTCCACACTAGTACAAGTGCAAAAGTGGTTTCCTGCACCAACACAAGTGCGAAAAGTGGTTTTGCAACACTAACACAAGTGCGAAAAGTGGTTTTTCAACACTAACACAAGTGCGAAAAGTGTTTTTTCCATACTAATACAAGTGCAAAAGTGGTTTTTCCACACTAATACAAGTGCAAAAGTGGTTTCCTGCACCAACACAAGTGCGAAAAGTGGTTTTTCAACACTATCACAAGTGCAAAAAGTGTTTTTTCCACACTAATACAAGTGCAAAAGTGGTTTCCTGCACCAACACAAGTGCGAAAAGTGGTTTTTCAACACTAACACAAGTGCGAAAAGTGGTTTTTCAACACTAACACAAGTGCAAAAAGTGGTTTTTCAACACTAACACAAGTGCAAAAAGTGTTTTTTCCACACTAATACAAGTGCAAAAGTGGTTTCCTGCACCAACACAAGTGCGAAAAGTGGTTTTTCAACACTAACACAAGTGCGAAAAGTGGTTTTTCAACACTAACACAAGTGCGAAGAGTGGTTTTTCCACACTAATACAAGTGCAAAAGTGGTTTCCTGCACCAACACAAGTGCGAAAAGTGGTTTTTCAACACTAACACAAGTGCGAAAAGTGGTTTTTCAACACTAACACAAGTGCGAAAAGTGTTTTTTCCACACTAATACAAGTGCAAAAGTGGTTTCCTGCACCAACACAAGTGCGAAAAGTGGTTTTTCAACACTAACACTAAACAAGAATGTATCAATTGAATGCAGGTTTATTAGCAACAACGATGAACAATCAATCTGCAAGACAAAGAAAGCGATGGTAGATATTAGAATAAGATAATAGATACAGAATATGCAAATAACAATGCGCAGTATTACACAAGATGAGAACGCAATAGAGAACAGCACCATACAAGAGTTGTCTATCTCCCTTTCCCAAAAACGTTCAATTGTGACACAGAATAGAACGAAACTGGAGACCGAGAAAAAGGATCACATGAGTTTATAATTGATATTCTTCTGAATTGAATCGGGCTGGTGGTTTGATAATTCGCTTCGGGCGGCCCGTCACCACCCGATCAATCGTCGGAGTCCTCTGAGGGCAGTTCGTAATTTCCTGGTCCATTGTGGGAGTCTCCGGTGGGTGGTTCACTATCGCCCTGTCCGACGCCGGAGTCCCCTCCAGCTGGTCCATCATCACCCGAACCGTCAAGGGGGCAGAAATAGGCAGTGACCGTGGAGGTGTGGCGGTGGTCTGCACATGTGGTTGGTTAGCGACTCTCGCGGGTGGTGTCATCGCGGTGGTGGAGCGGAGTGTCTGTGATGGTAAGCCCGGCGCAATGACATGTTGGGGTTCACCCTTCTGGGGAGTGGTAACAGGATTGAGACAGACTCTTGGAGCGGCGATGGGTTGGGTACCAGACATTAAGTATTTTGGTACGATTGGCATAACACTTGGCATAACGGTTGGCAGCATGCCACTTTTGCCAGTCGTAGTGGGAGTTGTCATGCTGAAAGGCGTAAAACGTCGCAGGAACTTACGATTCCGGAGAGTGATTCTTCCGGAGCCATCCACCTTGACAACGTATTGATCGAATTGTTTTACCTCAATCACGGTTCCGGTCCGGTCCCATTTTCGTGGTTCCAGGCCGGTCTGGTTCTGGATCCGGACATGGTCCCCGACGGCCAGTGGAGGTAGTTTTGTCGTGTGTTCAGAGAGTCTTTCGATCTCCCTGGCATGCCGAATGCGCAAAGCTTCCTCACGATTGTTGCGTGTTTCCCGCCAGGTGTCCGATGGCAAGTATCTGCCTGGGATGATGGGTATGAAGTCCTTGACTGGCCTCTTGAAGATGATCATGGCTGGAGACAACCTAGTGTCCTGATCCGGTGCATTCCGGTACTGGAGTATTGCACGTTGGAACCGATCAGTGTCTAGTTCACCATTGGAACCAGTGTTATCGGTGAGACGTCCCAGCCGTGTTATGTTCTCCCTGTGGCCTTGTCCCCTCCCCGAGGCTCCTCACTTTATTAGGATTGATTGTTCATAAACAAGAATGTATCAATTGAATGCAGGTTTATTAGCAACAACGATGAACAATCAATCTGCAAGACAAAGAAAGCGATGGTAGATATTAGAATAAGATAATAGATACAGAATATGCAAATAACAATGCGCAGTATTACACAAGATGAGAACGCAATAGAGAACAGCACCATACAAGAGTTGTCTAAACACAAGTGCGAAAAGTGGTTTTTCAACACTAACACAAGTGCGAAAAGTGGTTTTTCAACACTAACACAAGTGCGAAAAGTGGATTTTCCACACTAATACAAGTGCAAAAGTGGTTTCCTGCACGAACACAAGTGCAAAAAGTGGTTTTTCAACACTAACACAAGTGCGAAAAGTGGTTTTTCAACACTATCACAAGTGCAAAAAGTGGTTTTTCAACACTAACACAAGTGCGAAAAGTGGTTTTTCAGCACTAATACAAGTGCGAAAAGTGGTTTCCTGCACCAACACAAGTGCGAAAAGTGTTTTTTCCACAATATTACAAGTGCAAAAGTGGTTTCCTGCACCAACACAAGTGCGAAAAGTGGTTTTTCAACACTAACACAAGTGCGAAAAGTGGTTTTTCAACACTAACACAAGTGCGAAAAGTGGTTTTTCAACACTAATACAAGTGCGAAAAGTGGTTTTTCAACACTAACACAAGTGCGAAAAGTGGTTTTTCAACACTCACACAAGTGCAAAAAGTGGTTTCCTGCACCAACACAAGTGCGAAAAGTGTTTTTTCAACACTAACACAAGTGCGAAAAGTGGTTTTTCAACACTAACACAAGGGCAAAAAGTGTTTTTTCCACACTAATACAAGTGCAAAAGTGGTTTCCTGCACCAACACAAGTGCGAAAAGTGGTTTTGCAACACTAACACAAGTGCGAAAAGTGGTTTTTCAACACTAACACAAGTGCGAAAAGTGTTTTTTCCACACTAATACAAGTGCAAAAGTGGTTCCCTGCACCAACACATGTGCGAAAAGTGGTTTTTCAACACTAACACAAGTGCGAAAAGTGGTTTTTCCACACTAATACAAGTGCAAAAGTGGTTTCCTGCACCAACACAAGTGCGAAAAGTGTTTTTTCAACACTAACACAAGTGCGAAAAGTGGTTTTTCAACACTAACACAAGGGCAAAAAGTGTTTTTTCCACACTAATACAAGTGCAAAAGTGGTTTCCTGCACCAACACAAGTGCGAAAAGTGGTTTTGCAACACTAACACAAGTGCGAAAAGTGGTTTTTCAACACTAACACAAGTGCGAAAAGTGTTTTTTCCACACTAATACAAGTGCAAAAGTGGTTCCCTGCACCAACACATGTGCGAAAAGTGGTTTTTCAACACTAACACAAGTGCGAAAAGTGGTTTTTCAACACTAACACAAGTGCGAAAAGTGTTTTTTCCATACTAATACAAGTGCAAAAGTGGTTTTTCCACACTAATACAAGTGCAAAAGTGGTTTCCTGCACCAACACAAGTGTGAAAAGTGGTTTTTCAACACTATCACAAGTGCAAAAAGTGTTTTTTCCACACTAATACAAGTGCAAAAGTGGTTTTTCCACACCAACACAAGTGCGAAAAGTGGTTTTTCAACACTAACACAAGTGCGAAAAGTGGTTTTTCAACACTAACACAAGTGCGAAAAGTGGTTTTTCAACACTAACACAAGTGCAAAAAGTGTTTTTTCCACACTAATACAAGTGCAAAAGTGGTTTCCTGCACCAACACAAGTGCGAGAAGTGGTTTTTCAACACTAACACAAGTGCGAAAAGTGGTTTTTCAACACTAACACAAGTGCGAAAAGTGGTTTTTCCACACTAATACAAGTGCAAAAGTGGTTTCCTGCACCAACACAAGTGCGAAAAGTGGTTTTTCAACACTAACACAAGTGCGAAAAGTGGTTTTTCAACACTAACACAAGTGCAAAAAGTGGTTTTTCAACACTAACACAAGTGCAAAAAGTGTTGCACCAACACAAGTGCGAAAAGTGGTTTTTCAACACTAACACAAGTGCGAAAAGTGGTTTTTCAACACTAACACAAGTGCGAAAAGTGGTTTTTCCACACTAATACAAGTGCAAAAGTGGTTTCCTGCACCAACACAAGTGCGAAAAGTGGTTTTTCAACACTAACACAAGTGCGAAAAGTGGTTTTTCAACACTAACACAAGTGCGAAAAGTGTTTTTTCCACACTAATACAAGTGCAAAAGTGGTTTCCTGCACCAACACAAGTGCGAAATGTGGTTTTTCAACACTAACACAAGTGCGAAAAGTGGTTTTTCAACACTAACACAAGTGCGAAAAGTGGTTTTTCAACACTAACACAAGTGCGAAAAGTGGATTTTCCACACTAATACAAGTGCAAAAGTGGTTTCCTGCACGAACACAAGTGCAAAAAGTGGTTTTTCAACACTAACACAAGTGCGAAAAGTGGTTTTTCAACACTATCACAAGTGCAAAAAGTGGTTTTTCAACACTAACACAAGTGCGAAAAGTGGTTTTTCAACACTAACACAAGTGCGAAAAGTGGTTTCCTGCACCAACAAAAGTGCGAAAAGTGTTTTTTCCACAATATTACAAGTGCAAAAGTGGTTTCCTGCACCAACACAAGTGCGAAAAGTGGTTTTTCAACACTATCACAAGTGCAAAAAGTGTTTTTTCCACACTAATACAAGTGCAAAAGTGGTTTCCTGCACCAACACAAGTGCGAAAAGTGGTTTTTCAACACTAACACAAGTGCGAAAAGTGGTTTTTCAACACCAACACAAGTGCGAAAAGTGGTTTTTCAACACTAACACAAGTGCAAAAAGTGTTTTTTCCACACTAATACAAGTGCAAAAGTGGTTTCCTGCACCAACACAAGTGCGAAAAGTGGTTTTTCAACACTAACACAAGTGCGAAAAGTGGTTTTTCAACACTAACACAAGTGCGAAAAGTGTTTTTTCCACACTAATATAAGTGCAAAAGTGGTTTCCTGCACCAACAGAAGTGCGAAAAGTGGTTTTTCAACACTAACACAAGTGCGAAAAGTGGTTTTTCAACACTAACACAAGTGCGAAAAGTGGTTTTTCAACACTAACACAAGTGCGAAAAGTGGTTTTTCAACACTAACACAAGTGCGAAAAGTGGGTTTTCAACACTAACACAAGTGCGAAAAGTGGGTTTTCCACACTAATACAAGTGCAAAAGTGGTTTCCTGCACCAACACAAGTGCAAAAAGTGGTTTTTCAACACTAACACAAGTGCGAAAAGTGGTTTTTCAACACTATCACAAGTGCAAAAAGTGGTTTTTCAACACTAACACAAGTGCGAAAAGTGGTTTCCTGCACCAACACAAGTGCGAAAAGTGTTTTTTCCACAATAATACAAGTGCAAAAGTGGTTTCCTGCACCAACACAAGTGCGAAAAGTGTTTTTTCAACACTAACACAAGTGCGAAAAGTGGTTTTTCAACACTAACACAAGTGCAAAAGTGGTTTCCTGCACCAACACAAGTGCGATAAGTGGTTTTTCAAGACTAACACAAGTGCGAAAAGTGGTTTTTCCACACTATCACAAGTGCAAAAAGTGTTTTTTCCACACTAATACAAGTGCAAAAGTGGTTTCCTGCACCAACACAAGTGCGATAAGTGGTTTTTCAAGACTAACACAAGTGCGAAAAGTGGTTTTTCCACACTATCACAAGTGCAAAAAGTGTTTTTTCCACACTAATACAAGTGCAAAAGTGGTTTCCTGCACCAACACAAGTGCGAAAAGTGGTTTTTCAACACTATCACAAGTGCGAAAAGTGGTTTTTCAACACTAACACAAGTGCAAAAAGTGTTTTTTCCACACTAACACAAGTGCGAAAAGTGGTTTTTCAACACTATCACAAGTGCAAAAAGTGTTTTTTCCACACTAATACAAGTGGAAAAGTGGTTTTTCAACACTAACACAAGTGCGAAAAGTGGTTTTTCAACACTATCACAAGTGCGAAAAGTAGTTTTTCCACACTAATACAAGTGCAAAAGTGTTTTTTCAACACTAACACCAGTGCGAAAAGTGGTTTTTCAACACTAACACAAGAGCGAAAAGTGGTTTTTCAACACTATCACAAGTGCAAAAAGTGGATTTTCAACACTATCACAAGTGCAAAAAGTGTTTTTTCCACACTAATACACGTGCAAAAGTGGTTTCCTGCACCAACACAAGTGCGAAAAGTGGTTTTTCAACACTAACACAAGTGCGAAAAGTGGTTTTTCAACACTATCACAAGTGCAAAAAGTGTTTTTTCCACACTAATACAAGTGCAAAAGTGGTTTCCTGCACCAACACAAGTGCGAAAAGTGGTTTTTCAACACTAACACAAGTGCGAAAAGTGTCTTTTCCACACTAATACAAGTGCAGAAGTGGTTTCCTGCACCAACACAAGTGCGAAAAGTGGTTTTTCAACACTAACACAAGTGCGAAAAGTGGTTTTTCAACACTAACACAAGTGCAAAAAGTGGTTTTTCAACACTAACACAAATGCGAAAAGTGGTTTTTCCACACTAATACAAGTGCAAAAGTGGTTTCCTGCACCAACACAAGTGCGAAAAGTGGTTTTTCAACACTAACACAAGTGCGAAAAGTGGTTTTTCAACACTATCACAAGTGCGAAAAGTGGTTTTTCAACACTATCACAAGTGCAAAAAGTGTTTTTTCCACACTAATACAAGTGCAAAAGTGGTTTCCTGCACCAACACAAGTGCGAAAAGTGTTTTTTCAACACTAACACAAGTGCGAAAAGTGGTTTTTCAACACTAACACAAGGGCAAAAAGTGTTTTTTCCACACTAATACAAGTGCAAAAGTGGTTTCCTGCACCAACACAAGTGCGAAAAGTGGTTTTGCAACACTAACACAAGTGCGAAAAGTGGTTTTTCAACACTAACACAAGTGCGAAAAGTGTTTTTTCCACACTAATACAAGTGCAAAAGTGGTTCCCTGCACCAACACATGTGCGAAAAGTGGTTTTTCAACACTAACACAAGTGCGAAAAGTGGTTTTTCAACACTAACACAAGTGCGAAAAGTGTTTTTTCCATACTAATACAAGTGCAAAAGTGGTTTTTCCACACTAATACAAGTGCAAAAGTGGTTTCCTGCACCAACACAAGTGCGAAAAGTGGTTTTTCAACACTATCACAAGTGCAAAAAGTGTTTTTTCCACACTAATACAAGTGCAAAAGTGGTTTCCTGCACCAACACAAGTGCGAAAAGTGGTTTTTCAACACTAACACAAGTGCGAAAAGTGGTTTTTCAACACTAACACAAGTGCGAAAAGTGGTTTTTCAACACTAACACAAGTGCAAAAAGTGTTTTTTCCACACTAATACAAGTGCAAAAGTGGTTTCCTGCACCAACACAAGTGCGAAAAGTGGTTTTTCAACACTAACACAAGTGCGAAAAGTGGTTTTTCAACACTAACACAAGTGCGAAAAGTGGTTTTTCCACACTAATACAAGTGCAAAAGTGGTTTCCTGCACCAACACAAGTGCGAAAAGTGGTTTTTCAACACTAACACAAGTGCGAAAAGTGGTTTTTCAACACTAACACAAGGGCAAAAAGTGTTTTTTCCACACTAATACAAGTGCAAAAGTGGTTTCCTGCACCAACACAAGTGCGAAAAGTGGTTTTGCAACACTAACACAAGTGCGAAAAGTGGTTTTTCAACACTAACACAAGTGCGAAAAGTGGTTTTTCAACACTAACACAAGTGCGAAAAGTGGTTTTTCAACACTAACACAAGTGCAAAAAGTGTTTTTTCCACACTAATACAAGTGCAAAAGTGGTTTCCTGCACCAACACAAGTGCGAAAAGTGGTTTTTCAACACTAACACAAGTGCGAAAAGTGGTTTTTCAACACTAACACAAGTGCGAAAAGTGGTTTTTCCACACTAATACAAGTGCAAAAGTGGTTTCCTGCAC
Source organism: Myxine glutinosa (assembly GCF_964187855.1). Lineage (NCBI taxonomy): Eukaryota > Metazoa > Chordata > Myxini > Myxiniformes > Myxinidae > Myxine > Myxine glutinosa. Next base: position 151,004,589 of record NC_136265.1, read on the forward strand.
CAACACAAGTGCGAAAAGTGTTTTTTCAACACTAACACAAGTGCGAAAAGTGGTTTTTCAACACTAACACAAGGGCAAAAAGTGTTTTTTCCACACTAATACAAGTGCAAAAGTGGTTTCCTGCACCAACACAAGTGCGAAAAGTGGTTTTGCAACACTAACACAAGTGCGAAAAGTGGTTTTTCAACACTAACACAAGTGCGAAAAGTGTTTTTTCCACACTAATACAAGTGCAAAAGTGGTTCCCTGCACCAACACATGTGCGAAAAGTGGTTTTTCAACACTAACACAAGTGCGAAAAGTGGTTTTTCAACACTAACACAAGTGCGAAAAGTGTTTTTCCATACTAATACAAGTGCAAAAGTGGTTTTTCCACACTAATACAAGTGCAAAAGTGGTTTCCTGCACCAACACAAGTGCGAAAAGTGGTTTTTCAACACTATCACAAGTGCAAAAAGTGTTTTTTCCACACTAATACAAGTGCAAAAGTGGTTTCCTGCACCAACACAAGTGCGAAAAGTGGTTTTTCAACACTAACACAAGTGCGAAAAGTGGTTTTTCAACACTAACACAAGTGCGAAAAGTGGTTTTTCAACACTAACACAAGTGCAAAAAGTGTTTTCTCCACACTAATACAAGTGCAAAAGTGGTTTCCTGCACCAACACAAGTGCGAAAAGTGGTTTTTCAACACTAACACAAGTGCGAAAAGTGGTTTTTCAACACTAACACAAGTGCGAAAAGTGGTTTTTCCACACTAATACAAGTGCAAAAGTGGTTTCCTGCACCAACACAAGTGCGAAAAGTGGTTTTTCAACACTAACACAAGTGCGAAAAGTGGTTTTTCAACACTAACACAAGTGCGAAAAGTGTTTTTTCCACACTAATACAAGTGCAAAAGTGGTTTCCTGCACCAACACAAGTGCGAAAAGTGGTTTTTCAACACTAACACAAGTGCGAAAAGTGGTTTTTCAACACTAACACAAGTGCGAAAAGTGGTTTTTCAACACTAACACAAGTGCGAAAAGTGGTTTTTCCACACTAATACAAGTGCAAAAGTGGTTTCCTGCACGAACACAAGTGCGAAAAGTGGTTTTTCAACACTAACACAAGTGCGAAAAGTGGTTTTTCAACACTATCACAAGTGCGAAAAGTGGTTTTTCAACACTATCACAAGTGCAAAAAGTGTTTTTTCCACACTAATACAAGTGCAAAAGTGGTTTCCTGCACCAACACAAGTGCGAAAAGTGTTTTTTCAACACTAACACAAGTGCGAAAAGTGGTTTTTCAACACTAACACAAGGGCAAAAAGTGTTTTTTCCACACTAATACAAGTGCAAAAGTGGTTTCCTGCACCAACACAAGTGCGAAAAGTGGTTTTGCAACACTAACACAAGTGCGAAAAGTGGTTTTTCAACACTAACACAAGTGCGAAAAGTGTTTTTTCCACACTAATACAAGTGCAAAAGTGGTTCCCTGCACCAACACATGTGCGAAAAGTGGTTTTTCAACACTAACACAAGTGCGAAAAGTGGTTTTTCAACACTAACACAAGTGCGAAAAGTGTTTTTTCCATACTAATACAAGTGCAAAAGTGGTTTTTCCACACTAATACAAGTGCAAAAGTGGTTTCCTGCACCAACACAAGTGCGAAAAGTGGTTTTTCAACACTATCACAAGTGCAAAAAGTGTTTTTTCCACACTAATACAAGTGCAAAAGTGGTTTCCTGCACCAACACAAGTGCGAAAAGTGGTTTTTCAACACTAACACAAGTGCGAAAAGTGGTTTTTCAACACTAACACAAGTGCGAAAAGTGGTTTTTCAACACTAACACAAGTGCAAAAAGTGTTTTTTCCACACTAATACAAGTGCAAAAGTGGTTTCCTGCACCAACACAAGTGCGAAAAGTGGTTTTTCAACACTAACACAAGTGCGAAAAGTGGTTTTTCAACACTAACACAAGTGCGAAAAGTGGTTTTTCCACACTAATACAAGTGCAAAAGTGGTTTCCTGCACCAACACAAGTGCGAAAAGTGGTTTTTCAACACTAACACAAGTGCGAAAAGTGGTTTTTCAACACTAACACAAGGGCAAAAAGTGTTTTTTCCACACTAATACAAGTGCAAAAGTGGTTTCCTGCACCAACACAAGTGCGAAAAGTGGTTTTGCAACACTAACACAAGTGCGAAAAGTGGTTTTTCAACACTAACACAAGTGCGAAAAGTGGTTTTTCAACACTAACACAAGTGCGAAAAGTGGTTTTTCAACACTAACACAAGTGCAAAAAGTGTTTTTTCCACACTAATACAAGTGCAAAAGTGGTTTCCTGCACCAACACAAGTGCGAAAAGTGGTTTTTCAACACTAACACAAGTGCGAAAAGTGGTTTTTCAACACTAACACAAGTGCGAAAAGTGGTTTTTCCACACTAATACAAGTGCAAAAGTGGTTTCCTGCACCAACACAAGTGCGAAAAGTGTTTTTTCAACACTAACACAAGTGCGAAAAGTGGTTTTTCAACACTAACACAAGGGCAAAAAGTGTTTTTTCCACACTAATACAAGTGCAAAAGTGGTTTCCTGCTCCAACACAAGTGCGAAAAGTGGTTTTGCAACACTAACACAAGTGCGAAAAGTGGTTTTTCAACACTAACACAAGTGCGAAAAGTGTTTTTTCCACACTAATACAAGTGCAAAAGTGGTTCCCTGCACCAACACACGTGCGAAAAGTGGTTTTTCAACACTAACACAAGTGCGAAAAGTGGTTTTTCAACACTAACACAAGTGCGAAAAGTGTTTTTTCCATACTAATACAAGTGCAAAAGTGGTTTTTCCACACTAATACAAGTGCAAAAGTGGTTTCCTGCACCAACACAAGTGCGAAAAGTGGTTTTTCAACACTATCACAAGTGCAAAAAGTGTTTTTTCCACACTAATACAAGTGCAAAAGTGGTTTCCTGCACCAACACAAGTGCGAAAAGTGGTTTTTCAACACTAACACAAGTGCGAAAAGTGGTTTTTCAACACTAACACAAGTGCGAAAAGTGGTTTTTCAACACTAACACAAGTGCAAAAAGTGTTTTTTCCACACTAATACAAGTGCAAAAGTGGTTTCCTGCACCAACACAAGTGCGAAAAGTGGTTTTTCAACACTAACACAAGTGCGAAAAGTGGTTTTTCAACACTAACACAAGTGCGAAAAGTGGTTTTTCCACACTAATACAAGTGCAAAAGTGGTTTCCTGCACCAACACAAGTGCGAAAAGTGGTTTTTCAACACTAACACAAGTGCGAAAAGTGGTTTTTCAACACTAACACAAGTGCGAAAAGTGTTTTTTCCACACTAATACAAGTGCAAAAGTGGTTTCCTGCACCAACACAAGTGCGAAAAGTGGTTTTTCAACACTAACACAAGTGCGAAAAGTGGTTTTTCAACACTAACACAAGTGCGAAAAGTGGATTTTCCACACTAATACAAATGCAAAAGTGGTTTCCTGCACGAACACAAGTGCAAAAAGTGGTTTTTCAACACTAACACAAGTGCGAAAAGTGGTTTTTCAACACTAACACAAGTGCAAAAAGTGTTTTTTCCACACTAATACAAGTGCAAAAGTGGTTTCCTGCACCAACACAAGTGCGAAAAGTGGTTTTTCAACACTAACACAAGTGCGAAAAGTGGTTTTTCAACACTAACACAAGTGCGAAAAGTGGTTTTTCAACACTAACACAAGTGCGAAAAGTGGTTTTTCCACACTAATACAAGTGCAAAAGTGGTTTCCTGCACCAACACAAGTGCGAAAAGTGGTTTTTCAACACTAACACAAGTGCGAAAAGTGGTTTTTCAACACTAACACAAGTGCGAAAAGTGTTTTTTCCACACTAATACAAGTGCAAAAGTGGTTTCCTGCACCAACACAAGTGCGAAAAGTGGTTTTTCAACACTAACACAAGTGCGAAAAGTGGTTTTTCAACACTAACACAAGTGCGAAAAGTGGATTTTCCACACTAATACAAGTGCAAAAGTGGTTTCCTGCACGAACACAAGTGCAAAAAGTGGTTTTTCATCACTAACACAAGTGCGAAAAGTGGTTTTTCAACACTAACACAAGTGCAAAAAGTGTTTTTTCCACACTAATACAAGTGCAAAAGTGGTTTCCTGCACCAACACAAGTGCGAAAAGTGGTTTTTCAACACTAACACAAGTGCGAAAAGTGGTTTTTCAACACTAACACAAGTGCGAAAAGTGGTTTTTCAACACTAACACAAGTGCAAAAAGTGTTTTTTCCACACTAATACAAGTGCAAAAGTGGTTTCCTGCACCAACACAAGTGCGAAAAGTGGTTTTTCAACACTAACACAAGTGCGAAAAGTGGTTTTTCAACACTAACACAAGTGCGAAAAGTGGTTTTTCCACACTAATACAAGTGCAAAAGTGGTTTCCTGCACCAACACAAGTGCGAAAAGTGGTTTTTCAACACTAACACAAGTGCGAAAAGTGGTTTTTCAACACTAACACAAGGGCAAAAAGTGTTTTTTCCACACTAATACAAGTGCAAAAGTGGTTTCCTGCACCAACACAAGTGCGAAAAGTGGTTTTGCAACACTAACACAAGTGCGAAAAGTGGTTTTTCAACACTAACACAAGTGCGAAAAGTGGTTTTTCAACACTAACACAAGTGCGAAAAGTGGTTTTTCAACACTAACACAAGTGCAAAAAGTGTTTTTTCCACACTAATACAAGTGCAAAAGTGGTTTCCTGCACCAACACAAGTGCGAAAAGTGGTTTTTCAACACTAACACAAGTGCGAAAAGTGGTTTTTCAACACTAACACAAGTGCGAAAAGTGGTTTTTCCACACTAATACAAGTGCAAAAGTGGTTTCCTGCACCAACACAAGTGCGAAAAGTGTTTTTTCAACACTAACACAAGTGCGAAAAGTGGTTTTTCAACACTAACACAAGGGCAAAAAGTGTTTTTTCCACACTAATACAAGTGCAAAAGTGGTTTCCTGCTCCAACACAAGTGCGAAAAGTGGTTTTGCAACACTAACACAAGTGCGAAAAGTGGTTTTTCAACACTAACACAAGTGCGAAAAGTGTTTTTTCCACACTAATACAAGTGCAAAAGTGGTTCCCTGCACCAACACATGTGCGAAAAGTGGTTTTTCAACACTAACACAAGTGCGAAAAGTGGTTTTTCAACACTAACACAAGTGCGAAAAGTGTTTTTTCCATACTAATACAAGTGCAAAAGTGGTTTTTCCACACTAATACAAGTGCAAAAGTGGTTTCCTGCACCAACACAAGTGCGAAAAGTGGTTTTTCAACACTATCACAAGTGCAAAAAGTGTTTTTTCCACACTAATACAAGTGCAAAAGTGGTTTCCTGCACCAACACAAGTGCGAAAAGTGGTTTTTCAACACTAACACAAGTGCGAAAAGTGGTTTTTCAACACTAACACAAGTGCGAAAAGTGGTTTTTCAACACTAACACAAGTGCAAAAAGTGTTTTTTCCACACTAATACAAGTGCAAAAGTGGTTTCCTGCACCAACACAAGTGCGAAAAGTGGTTTTTCAACACTAACACAAGTGCGAAAAGTGGTTTTTCAACACTAACACAAGTGCGAAAAGTGGTTTTTCCACACTAATACAAGTGCAAAAGTGGTTTCCTGCACCAACACAAGTGCGAAAAGTGGTTTTTCAACACTAACACAAGTGCGAAAAGTGTTTTTTCCACACTAATACAAGTGCAAAAGTGGTTTCCTGCACCAACACAAGTGCGAAAAGTGGTTTTTCAACACTAACACAAGTGCGAAAAGTGGTTTTTCAACACTAACACAAGTGCGAAAAGTGGTTTTTCAACACTAACACAAGTGCGAAAAGTGGATTTTCCACACTAATACAAGTGCAAAAGTGGTTTCCTGCACGAACACAAATGCAAAAAGTGGTTTTTCAACACTAACACAAGTGCGAAAAGTGGTTTTTCAACACTATCACAAGTGCAAAAAGTGGTTTTTCAACACTAACACAAGTGCGAAAAGTGGTTTTTCAACACTAACACAAGTGCGAAAAGTGGTTTCCTGCACAAACACAAGTGCGAAAAGTGTTTTTTCCACAATAATACAAGTGCAAAAGTGGTTTCCTGCACCAACACAAGTGCGAAAAGTGGTTTTTCAACACTAACACAAGTGCGAAAAGTGGTTTTTCAACACTAACACAAGTGCGAAAAGTGGTTTTTCAACACTAATACAAGTGCGAAAAGTGGTTTTTCAACACTAACACAAGTGCGAAAAGTGGTTTTTCAACACTAACACAAGTGCAAAAAGTAGTTTTTCAACACTAACACAAATGCGAAAAGTGGTTTTTCCACACTAATACAAGTGCAAAAGTGGTTTCCTGCACCAACACAAGTGCGAAAAGTGGTTTTTCAACACTAACACAAGTGCGAAAAGTGGTTTTTCAACACTATCACAAGTGCGAAAAGTGGTTTTTCAACACTATCACAAGTGCAAAAAGTGTTTTTTCCACACTAATACAAGTGCAAAAGTGGTTTCCTGCACCAACACAAGTGCGAAAAGTGGTTTTGCAACACTAACACAAGTGCGAAAAGTGGTTTTTCAACACTAACACAAGTGCGAAAAGTGGTTTTTCCACACTAATACAAGTGCAAAAGTGGTTTCCTGCACCAACACAAGTGCGAAAAGTGGTTTTTCAACACTAACACAAGTGCGAAAAGTGGTTTTTCAACACTAACACAAGTGCGAAAAGTGTTTTTTCCACACTAATACAAGTGCAAAAGTGGTTTCCTGCACGAACACAAGTGCGAAAAGTGGTTTTTCAACACTAACACAAGTGCGAAAAGTGGTTTTTCAACATTAACACAAGTGCGAAAAGTGGTTTTTCAACACTAACACAAGTGCGAAAAGTGGATTTTCCACACTAATACAAGTGCAAAAGTGGTTTCCTGCATGAACACAAGTGCAAAAAGTGGTTTTTCAACACTAACACAAGTGCGAAAAGTGGTTTTTCAACACTATCACAAGTGCAAAAAGTGGTTTTTCAACACTAACACAAGTGCGAAAAGTGGTTTTTCAACACTAACACAAGTGCGAAAAGTGGTTTCCTGCACCAACACAAGTGCGAAAAGTGTTTTTTCCACAATAATACAAGTGCAAAAGTGGTTTCCTGCACCAACACAAGTGCGAAAAGTGGTTTTTCAACACTAACACAAGTGCGAAAACTGGTTTTTCAACACTAACACAAGTGCGAAAAGTGGTTTTTCAACACTAATACAAGTGCGAAAAGTGGGTTTTAAACACTATCACAAGTGCAAAAGGTGTTTTTCCACACTAATACAAGTGCAAAAGTGGTTTCCTGCACCAACACAAGTGCGAAAAGTGGTTTTTCAACACTAACACAAGAGCGAAAAGTGTTTTTTCAACACTAACACAAGTGCGAAAAGTGTTTTTTCCACACTAATACAAGTGCAAAAGTGGTTTCCTGCACCAACACAAGTGCGATAAGTGGTTTTTCAACACTAACACAAGTGCGAAAAGTGGTTTTTCCACACTATCACAAGTGCAAAAAGTGTTTTTTCCACACTAATACAAGTGCAAAAGTGGTTTCCTGCACCAACACAAGTGCGAAAAGTGGTTTTTCAACACTATCACAAGTGCGAAAAGTGGTTTTTCAACACTAACAAAAGTGAGAAAAGTGGTTTTTCAACACTATCACAAGTGCAAAAAGTGGTTTTTCAACACTAACACAAGTGCAAAAAGTGTTTTTTCCACACTAACACAAGTGCGAAAAGTGGTTTTTCAACACTATCACAAGTGCAAAAAGTGTTTTTTCCACACTAATACAAGTGGAAAAGTGGTTTTTCAACACTAACACAAGTGCGAAAAGTGGTTTGTCAACACTATCACAAGTGCGAAAAGTGGTTTTTCCACACTAATACAAGTGCAAAAGTGTTTTTTCAACACTAACACCAGCGCGAAAAGTGGTTTTTCAACACTAACACAAGAGCGAAAAGTGGTTTTTCAACACTATCACAAGTGCAAAAAGTGGATTTTCAACACTATCACAAGTGCAAAAAGTGTTTTTTCCACACTAATACAAGTGCAAAAGTGGTTTCCTGCACCAACACAAGTGCAAAAGTGGTTTCCTGCACCAACACAAGTGCGAAAAGTGGTTTTTCAACACTAACACAAGTGCGAAAAGTGGTTTTTCAACACTAACACAAGTGCGAAAAGTGTCTTTTCCACACTAATACAAGTGCAGAAGTGGTTTTTCAACACTATCACAAGTGCAAAAAGTGTTTTTTCCACACTAATACAAGTGGAAAAGTGGTTTTTCAACACTAACACAAGTGCGAAAAGTGGTTTTCCACACTAATACAAGTGCAAAAGTGTTTTTTCAACACTAACACCAGTGCGAAAAGTGGTTTTTCAACACTAACACAAGAGCGAAAAGTGGTTTTTCAACACTATCACAAGTGCAAAAAGTGGATTTTCAACACTATCACAAGTGCAAAAAGTGTTTTTTCCACACTAATACACGTGCAAAAGTGGTTTCCTGCACCAACACAAGTGCGAAAAGTGGTTTTTCAACACTAACACAAGTGCGAAAAGTGGTTTTTCAACACTATCACAAGTGCAAAAAGTGTTTTTTCCACACTAATACAAGTGCAAAAGTGGTTTCTTGCACCAACACAAGTGCGAAAAGTGGTTTTTCAACACTAACACAAGTGCGAAAAGTGGTTTTTCAACACTAACACAAGTGCGAAAAGTGTCTTTTCCACACTAATACAAGTGCAGAAGTGGTTTCCTGCACCAACGCAAGTGCGAAAAGTGGTTTTTCAACACTAACACAAGTGCGAAAAGTGGTTTTTCAACACTAACACAAGTGCAAAAAGTGGTTTTTCAACACTAACACAAATGCGAAAAGTGGTTTTTCCACACTAATACAAGTGCAAAAGTGGTTTCCTGCACCAACACAAGTGCGAAAAGTGGTTTTTCAACACTAACACAAGTGCGAAAAGTGGTTTTTCAACACTATCACAAGTGCGAAAAGTGGTTTTTCAACACTATCACAAGTGCAAAAAGTGTTTTTTCCACACTAATACAAGTGCAAAAGTGGTTTCCTGCACCAACACAAGTGCGAAAAGTGTTTTTTCAACACTAACACAAGTGCGAAAAGTGGTTTTTCAACACTAACACAAGGGCAAAAAGTGTTTTTTCCACACTAATACAAGTGCAAAAGTGGTTTCCTGCACCAACACAAGTGCGAAAAGTGGTTTTGCAACACTAACACAAGTGCGAAAAGTGGTTTTTCAACACTAACACAAGTGCGAAAAGTGGTTTTTCAACACTAACACAAGGGCAAAAAGTGTTTTTTCCACACTAATACAAGTGCAAAAGTGGTTTCCTGCACCAACACAAGTGCGAAAAGTGGTTTTGCAACACTAACACAAGTGCGAAAAGTGGTTTTTCAACACTAACACAAGTGCGAAAAGTGGTTTTTCAACACTAACACAAGTGCGAAAAGTGGTTTTTCAACACTAACACAAGTGCAAAAAGTGTTTTTTCCACACTATTACAAGTGCAAAAGTGGTTTCCTGCACCAACACAAGTGCGAAAAGTGGTTTTTCAACACTAACACAAGTGCGAAAAGTGGTTTTTCAACACTAACACAAGTGCGAAAAGTGGTTTTTCCACACTAATACAAGTGCAAAAGTGGTTTCCTGCACCAACACAAGTGCGAAAAGTGTTTTTTCAACACTAACACAAGTGCGAAAAGTGGTTTTTCAACACTAACACAAGGGCAAAAAGTGTTTTTTCCACACTAATACAAGTGCAAAAGTGGTTTCCTGCTCCAACACAAGTGCGAAAAGTGGTTTTGCAACACTAACACAAGTGCGAAAAGTGGTTTTTCAACACTAACACAAGTGCGAAAAGTGTTTTTTCCACACTAATACAAGTGCAAAAGTGGTTCCCTGCACCAACACATGTGCGAAAAGTGGTTTTTCAACACTAACACAAGTGCGAAAAGTGGTTTTTCAACACTAACACAAGTGCGAAAAGTGTTTTTTCCATACTAATACAAGTGCAAAAGTGGTTTTTCCACACTAATACAAGTGCAAAAGTGGTTTCCTGCACCAACACAAGTGCGAAAAGTGGTTTTTCAACACTATCACAAGTGCAAAAAGTGTTTTTTCCACACTAATACAAGTGCAAAAGTGGTTTCCTGCACCAACACAAGTGCGAAAAGTGGTTTTTCAACACTAACACAAGTGCGAAAAGTGGTTTTTCAACACTAACACAAGTGCGAAAAGTGGTTTTTCAACACTAACACAAGTGCAAAAAGTGTTTTTTCCACACTAATACAAGTGCAAAAGTGGTTTCCTGCACCAACACAAGTGCGAAAAGTGGTTTTTCAACACTAACACAAATGCGAAAAGTGGTTTTTCAACACTAACACAAGTGCGAAAAGTGGTTTTTCCACACTAATACAAGTGCAAAAGTGGTTTCCTGCACCAACACAAGTGCGAAAAGTGGTTTTTCAACACTAACACAAGTGCGAAAAGTGGTTTTTCAACACTATCACAAGTGCGAAAAGTGTTTTTTCCACACTAATACAAGTGCAAAAGTGGTTTCCTGCACCAACACAAGTGCGAAAAGTGGTTTTTCAACACTAACACAAGTGCGAAAAGTGGTTTTTCAACACTAACACAAGTGCGAAAAGTGGTTTTTCAACACTAACACAAGTGCGAAAAGTGGATTTTCCACACTAATACAAGTGCAAAAGTGGTTTCCTGCACGAACACAAATGCAAAAAGTGGTTTTTCAACACTAACACAAGTGCGAAAAGTGGTTTTTCAACACTATCACAAGTGCAAAAAGTGGTTTTTCAACACTAACACAAGTGCGAAAAGTGGTTTTTCAACACTAACACAAGTGCGAAAAGTGGTTTCCTGCACAAACACAAGTGCGAAAAGTGTTTTTTCCACAATAATACAAGTGCAAAAGTGGTTTCCTGCACCAACACAAGTGCGAAAAGTGGTTTTTCAACACTAACACAAGTGCGAAAAGTGGTTTTTCAACACTAACACAAGTGCGAAAAGTGGTTTTTCAACACTAATACAAGTGCGAAAAGTGGTTTTTCAACACTAACACAAGTGCGAAAAGTGGTTTTTCAACACTAACACAAGTGCAAAAAGTAGTTTTTCAACACTAACACAAATGCGAAAAGTGGTTTTTCCACACTAATACAAGTGCAAAAGTGGTTTCCTGCACCAAAACAAGTGCGAAAAGTGGTTTTTCAACACTAACACAAGTGCGAAAAGTGGTTTTTCAACACTATCACAAGTGCGAAAAGTGGTTTTTCAACACTATCACAAGTGCAAAAAGTGTTTTTTCCACACTAATACAAGTGCAAAAGTGGTTTCCTGCACCAACACAAGTGCGAAAAGTGGTTTTGCAACACTAACACAAGTGCGAAAAGTGGTTTTTCAACACTAACACAAGTGCGAAAAGTGGTTTTTCCACACTAATACAAGTGCAAAAGTGGTTTCCTGCACCAACACAAGTGCGAAAAGTGGTTTTTCAACACTAACACAAGTGCGAAAAGTGGTTTTTCAACACTAACACAAGTGCGAAAAGTGTTTTTTCCACACTAATACAAGTGCAAAAGTGGTTTCCTGCACGAACACAAGTGCGAAAAGTGGTTTTTCAACACTAACACAAGTGCGAAAAGTGGTTTTTCAACATTAACACAAGTGCGAAAAGTGGTTTTTCAACACTAACACAAGTGCGAAAAGTGGATTTTCCACACTAATACAAGTGCAAAAGTGGTTTCCTGCACGAACACAAGTGCAAAAAGTGGTTTTTCAACACTAACACAAGTGCGAAAAGTGGTTTTTCAACACTATCACAAGTGCAAAAAGTGGTTTTTCAACACTAACACAAGTGCGAAAAGTGGTTTTTCAACACTAACACAAGTGCGAAAAGTGGTTTCCTGCACCAACACAAGTGCGAAAAGTGTTTTTTCCACAATAATACAAGTGCAAAAGTGGTTTCCTGCACCAACACAAGTGCGAAAAGTGGTTTTTCAACACTAACACAAGTGCGAAAAGTGGTTTTTCAACACTAACACAAGTGCGAAAAGTGGTTTTTCAACACTAATACAAGTGCGAAAAGTGGTTTTTAAACACTATCACAAGTGCAAAAGGTGTTTTTCCACACTAATACAAGTGCAAAAGTGGTTTCCTGCACCAACACAAGTGCGAAAAGTGGTTTTTCAACACTAACACAAGAGCGAAAAGTGTTTTTTCAACACTAACACAAGTGCGAAAAGTGTTTTTTCCACACTAATACAAGTGCAAAAGTGGTTTCCTGCACCAACACAAGTGCGATAAGTGGTTTTTCAACACTAACACAAGTGCGAAAAGTGGTTTTTCCACACTATCACAAGTGCAAAAAGTGTTTTTTCCACACTAATACAAGTGCAAAAGTGGTTTCCTGCACCAACACAAGTGCGAAAAGTGGTTTTTCAACACTATCACAAGTGCGAAAAGTGGTTTTTCAACACTAACAAAAGTGAGAAAAGTGGTTTTTCAACACTATCACAAGTGCAAAAAGTGGTTTTTCAACACTAACACAAGTGCAAAAAGTGTTTTTTCCACACTAACACAAGTGCGAAAAGTGGTTTTTCAACACTATCACAAGTGCAAAAAGTGTTTTTTCCACACTAATACAAGTGGAAAAGTGGTTTTTCAACACTAACACAAGTGCGAAAAGTGGTTTGTCAACACTATCACAAGTGCGAAAAGTGGTTTTTCCACACTAATACAAGTGCAAAAGTGTTTTTTCAACACTAACACCAGTGCGAAAAGTGGTTTTTCAACACTAACACAAGAGCGAAAAGTGGTTTTTCAACACTATCACAAGTGCAAAAAGTGGATTTTCAACACTATCACAAGTGCAAAAAGTGTTTTTTCCACACTAATACAAGTGCAAAAGTGGTTTCCTGCACCAACACAAGTGCAAAAGTGGTTTCCTGCACCAACACAAGTGCGAAAAGTGGTTTTTCAACACTAACACAAGTGCGAAAAGTGGTTTTTCAACACTAACACAAGTGCGAAAAGTGTCTTTTCCACACTAATACAAGTGCAGAAGTGGTTTTTCAACACTATCACAAGTGCAAAAAGTGTTTTTTCCACACTAATACAAGTGGAAAAGTGGTTTTTCAACACTAACACAAGTGCGAAAAGTGGTTTTCCACACTAATACAAGTGCAAAAGTGTTTTTTCAACACTAACACCAGTGCGAAAAGTGGTTTTTCAACACTAACACAAGAGCGAAAAGTGGTTTTTCAACACTATCACAAGTGCAAAAAGTGGATTTTCAACACTATCACAAGTGCAAAAAGTGTTTTTTCCACACTAATACACGTGCAAAAGTGGTTTCCTGCACCAACACAAGTGCGAAAAGTGGTTTTTCAACACTAACACAAGTGCGAAAAGTGGTTTTTCAACACTATCACAAGTGCAAAAAGTGTTTTTTCCACACTAATACAAGTGCAAAAGTGGTTTCTTGCACCAACACAAGTGCGAAAAGTGGTTTTTCAACACTAACACAAGTGCGAAAAGTGGTTTTTCAACACTAACACAAGTGCGAAAAGTGTCTTTTCCACACTAATACAAGTGCAGAAGTGGTTTCCTGCACCAACACAAGTGCGAAAAGTGGTTTTTCAACACTAACACAAGTGCGAAAAGTGGTTTTTCAACACTAACACAAGTGCAAAAAGTGGTTTTTCAACACTAACACAAATGCGAAAAGTGGTTTTTCCACACTAATACAAGTGCAAAAGTGGTTTCCTGCACCAACACAAGTGCGAAAAGTGGTTTTTCAACACTAACACAAGTGCGAAAAGTGGTTTTTCAACACTATCACAAGTGCGAAAAGTGGTTTTTCAACACTATCACAAGTGCAAAAAGTGTTTTTTCCACACTAATACAAGTGCAAAAGTGGTTTCCTGCACCAACACAAGTGCGAAAAGTGTTTTTTCAACACTAACACAAGTGCGAAAAGTGGTTTTTCAACACTAACACAAGGGCAAAAAGTGTTTTTTCCACACTAATACAAGTGCAAAAGTGGTTTCCTGCACCAACACAAGTGCGAAAAGTGGTTTTGCAACACTAACACAAGTGCGAAAAGTGGTTTTTCAACACTAACACAAGTGCGAAAAGTGGTTTTTCAACACTAACACAAGGGCAAAAAGTGTTTTTTCCACACTAATACAAGTGCAAAAGTGGTTTCCTGCACCAACACAAGTGCGAAAAGTGGTTTTGCAACACTAACACAAGTGCGAAAAGTGGTTTTTCAACACTATCACAAGTGCGAAAAGTGGTTTTTCAACACTATCACAAGTGCAAAAAGTGTTTTTTCCACACTAATACAAGTGCAAAAGTGGTTTCCTGCACCAACACAAGTGCGAAAAGTGGTTTTTCAACACTATCACAAGTGCAAAAAGTGGATTTTCAACACTATCACAAGTGCAAAAAGTGTTTTTTCCACACTAATACACGTGCAAAAGTGGTTTCCTGCACCAACACAAGTGCGAAAAGTGGTTTTTCAACACTATCACAAGTGCAAAAAGTGTTTTTTCCACACTAATACAAGTGCAAAAGTGGTTTCCTGCACCAACACAAGTGCGAAAAGTGGTTTTTCAACACTAACACAAGTGCGAAAAGTGGTTTTTCAACACTAACACAAGTGCGAAAAGTGTCTTTTCCACACTAATACAAGTGCAGAAGTGGTTTCCTGCACCAACACAAGTGCGAAAAGTGGTTTTTCAACACTAACACAAGTGCGAAAAGTGGTTTTTCAACACTAACACAAGTGCAAAAAGTGGTTTTTCAACACTAACACAAATGCGAAAAGTGGTTTTTCCACACTAATACAAGTGCAAAAGTGGTTTCCTGCACCAACACAAGTGCGAAAAGTGGTTTTTCAACACTAACACAAGTGCGAAAAGTGGTTTTTCAACACTATCACAAGTGCGAAAAGTGGTTTTTCAACACTATCACAAGTGCAAAAAGTGTTTTTTCCACACTAATACAAGTGCAAAAGTGGTTTCCTGCACCAACACAAGTGCGAAAAGTGTTTTTTCAACACTAACACAAGTGCGAAAAGTGGTTTTTCAACACTAACACAAGGGCAAAAAGTGTTTTTTCCACACTAATACAAGTGCAAAAGTGGTTTCCTGCACCAACACAAGTGCGAAAAGTGGTTTTGCAACACTAACACAAGTGCGAAAAGTGGTTTTTCAACACTAACACAAGTGCAAAAAGTGGTTTTTCCACACTAATACAAGTGCAAAAGTGGTTCCCTGCACCAACACATGTGCGAAAAGTGGTTTTTCAACACTAACACAAGTGCGAAAAGTGGTTTTTCAACACTAACACAAGTGCGAAAAGTGTTTTTTCCATACTAATACAAGTGCAAAAGTGGTTTTTCCACACTAATACAAGTGCAAAAGTGGTTTCCTGCACCAACACAAGTGCGAAAAGTGGTTTTTCAACACTATCACAAGTGCAAAAAGTGTTTTTTCCACACTAATACAAGTGCAAAAGTGGTTTCCTGCACCAACACAAGTGCGAAAAGTGGTTTTTCAACACTAACACAAGTGCGAAAAGTGGTTTTTCAACACTAACACAAGTGCAAAAAGTGGTTTTTCAACACTAACACAAGTGCAAAAAGTGTTTTTTCCACACTAATACAAGTGCAAAAGTGGTTTCCTGCACCAACACAAGTGCGAAAAGTGGTTTTTCAACACTAACACAAGTGCGAAAAGTGGTTTTTCAACACTAACACAAGTGCGAAAAGTGGTTTTTCCACACTAATACAAGTGCAAAAGTGGTTTCCTGCACCAACACAAGTGCGAAAAGTGGTTTTTCAACACTAACACAAGTGCGAAAAGTGGTTTTTCAACACTAACACAAGTGCGAAAAGTGTTTTTTCCACACTAATACAAGTGCAAAAGTGGTTTCCTGCACCAACAGAAGTGCGAAAAGTGGTTTTTCAACACTAACACAAGTGCGAAAAGTGGTTTTTCAACACTAACACAAGTGCGAAAAGTGGTTTTTCCACACTAATACAAGTGCAAAAGTGGTTTCCTGCACCAACACAAGTGCGAAAAGTGGTTTTTCAACACTAACACAAGTGCGAAAAGTGGTTTTTCAACACTAACACAAGTGCGAAAAGTGTTTTTTCCACACTAATACAAGTGCAAAAGTGGTTTCCTGCACCAACAGAAGTGCGAAAAGTGGTTTTTCAACACTAACACAAGTGCGAAAAGTGGTTTTTCAACACTAACACAAGTGCAAAAAGTGGTTTTTCAACACTAACACAAGTGCGAAAAGTGGTTTTTCAACACTAACACAGTGCGAAAAGTGGTTTCCTGCACCAACACAAGTGCGAAAAGTGTTTTTTCAACAATAATACAAGTGCAAATGTGGTTTCCTGCACCAACACAAGTGCGAAAAGTGGTTTTTCAACACTAACACAAGTGCGAAAAGTGGTTTTTCAACACTAACACAAGTGCGAAAAGTGGTTTTTCAACACTAACACAAGTGCGAAAAGTGGTTTTTCCACACTAATACAAGTGCAAAAGTGGTTTCCTGCACCAACACAAGTGCGAAAAGTGGTTTTTCAACACTAACACAAGTGCGAAAAGTGGTTTTTCAACACTAACACAAGTGCGAAAAGTGTTTTTTCCACACTAATACAAGTGCAAAAGTGGTTTCCTGCACCAACACAGGTGCGAAAAGTGGTTTTTCAACACTAACACAAGTGCGAAAAGTGGTTTTTCAACACTAACACAAGTGCGAAAAGTGGTTTTTCAACACTAACACAAGTGCGAAAAGTGGATTTTCCACACTAATACAAGTGCAAAAGTGGTTTCCTGCACGAACACAAGTGCGAAAAGTGGTTTTTCCACAATAATACATGTGCAAAAGTGGTTTCCTGCACCAACACAAGTGCGAAAAGTGGTTTTTCCACAATAATACATGTGCAAAAGTGGTTTCCTGCACCAACACAAGTGCGAAAAGTGGTTTTTCAACACTAACACAAGTGCGAAAAGTGGTTTTTCAACACTAACACAAGTGCGAAAAGTGGTTTTTCAACACTAATACAAGTGCGAAAAGTGGTTTTTAAACACTATCACAAGTGCAAAAGGTGTTTTTCCACACTAATACAAGTGCAAAAGTGGTTTCCTGCACCAACACAAGTGCGATAAGTGGTTTTTCAACACTAACACAAGTGCGAAAAGTGGTTTTTCCACACTATCACAAGTGCAAAAAGTGTTTTTTCCACACTAATACAAGTGCAAAAGTGGTTTCCTGCACCAACACAAGTGCGAAAAGTGGTTTTTCAACACTATCACAAGTGCGAAAAGTGGTTTTTCCACACTAATACAAGTGCAAAAGTGGTTTCCTGCACCAACACAAGTGCGAAAAGTGGTTTTTCAACACTAACACAAGTGCGAAAAGTGGTTTTTCCACACTATCACAAGTGCAAAAAGTGTTTTTTCCACACTAATACAAGTGCAAAAGTGGTTTACTGCACCAACACAAGTGCGAAAAGTGGTTTTTCAACACTATCACAAGTGCAAAAAGTGTTTTTTCCACACTAATACAAGTGCAAAAGTGGTTTCCTGCACCAACACAAGTGCGAAAAGTGGTTTTTCAACACTAACACAAGTGCGAAAAGTGGTTTTTCAACACTAACACAAGTGCGAAAAGTGTTTTTTCCACACTAATACAAGTGCTAAAGTGGTTTCCTGCACCAACAGAAGAGCGAAAAGTGGTTTTTCAACACTAACACAAGTGCGAAAAGTGGTTTTTCAACACTAACACAAGTGCGAAAAGTGGTTTTTCAACACTAACACAAGTGCGAAAAGTGGGTTTTCCACACTAATACAAGTGCAAAAGTGGTTTCCTGCACCAACACAAGTGCAAAAAGTGGTTTTTCAACACTAACACAAGTGCGAAAAGTGGTTTTTCAACACTATCACAAGTGCAAAAAGTGGTTTTTCAACACTAATACAAGTGCAAAAGTGGTTTCCTGCACCAACACAAGTGCGAAAAGTGGTTTTTCAACACTAACACAAGTGCGAAAAGTGGTTTTTCAACACTAACACAAGTGTGAAAAGTGTTTTTTCCACACTAATACAAGTGCAAAAGTGGTTTCCTGCACGAACACAAGTGCGAAAAGTGGTTTTTCAACACTAACACAAGTGCGAAAAGTGGTTTTTCAACACTAACACAAGTGCGAAAAGTGGTTTTTCAACACTAACACAAGTGCGAAAAGTGGATTTTCCACACTAATACAAGTGCAAAAGTGGTTTCCTGCACGAACACAAGTGCAAAAAGTGGTTTTTCAACACTAACACAAGTGCGAAAAGTGGTTTTTCAACACTATCACAAGTGCAAAAAGTGGTTTTTCAACACTAACACAAGTGCGAAAAGTGGTTTTTCAACACTAACACAAGTGCGAAAAGTGGTTTCCTGCACCAACACAAGTGCGAAAAGTGTTTTTTCCACAATAATACAAGTGCAAAAGTGGTTTCCTGCACCAACACAAGTGCGAAAAGTGGTTTTTCAACACTAACACAAGTGCGAAAAGTGGTTTTTCAACACTAACACAAGTGCGAAAAGTGGTTTTTCAACACTAATACAAGTGCGAAAAGTGGTTTTTTAACACTATCACAAGTGCAAAAGGTGTTTTTCCACACTAATACAAGTGCAAAAGTGGTTTCCTGCACCAACACAAGTGCGAAAAGTGGTTTTTCAACACTAACACAAGAGCGAAAAGTGGTTTTTCAACACTAACACAAGTGCGAAAAGTGGTTTTTCAACACTAACACAAGTGCGAAAAGTGGTTTTTCAACACTAACACAAGTGCGAAAAGTGGTTTTTCAACACTAACACAAGTGCGAAAAGTGGTTTTTCCACACTAATACAAGTGCAAAAGTGGTTTCCTGCACCAACACAAGTGCGAAAAGTGGTTTTTCAACACTAACACAAGTGCGAAAAGTGGTTTTTCAACACTAACAAGTGCGAAAAGTGTTTTTTCCACACTAATACAAGTGCAAAAGTGGTTTCCTGCACCAACACAGGTGCGAAAAGTGGTTTTTCAACACTAACACAAGTGCGAAAAGTGGTTTTTCAACACTAACACAAGTGCGAAAAGTGGTTTTTCAACACTAACACAAGTGCGAAAAGTGGATTTTCCACACTAATACAAGTGCAAAAGTGGTTTCCTGCACGAACACAAGTGCGAAAAGTGGTTTTTCCACAATAATACATGTGCAAAAGTGGTTTCCTGCACCAACACAAGTGCGAAAAGTGGTTTTTCCACAATAATACATGTGCAAAAGTGGTTTCCTGCACCAACACAAGTGCGAAAAGTGGTTTTTCAACACTAACACAAGTGCGAAAAGTGGTTTTTCAACACTAACACAAGTGCGAAAAGTGGTTTTTCAACACTAATACAAGTGCGAAAAGTGGTTTTTAAACACTATCACAAGTGCAAAAGGTGTTTTTCCACACTAATACAAGTGCAAAAGTGGTTTCCTGCACCAACACAAGTGCGAAAAGTGGTTTTTCAACACTAACACAAGTGCGAAAAGTGGTTTTTCAACACTAACACAAGTGCGAAAAGTGTTTTTTCCACACTAATACAAGTGCAAAAGTGGTTTCCTGCACCAACACAAGTGCGATAAGTGGTTTTTCAACACTAACACAAGTGCGAAAAGTGGTTTTTCCACACTATCACAAGTGCAAAAAGTGTTTTTTCCACACTAATACAAGTGCAAAAGTGGTTTCCTGCACCAACACAAGTGCGAAAAGTGGTTTTTCAACACTATCACAAGTGCGAAAAGTGGTTTTTCCACACTAATACAAGTGCAAAAGTGGTTTCCTGCACCAACACAAGTGCGAAAAGTGGTTTTTCAACACTAACACAAGTGCGAAAAGTGGTTTTTCCACACTAATACAAGTGCAAAAGTGGTTTACTGCACCAACACAAGTGCGAAAAGTGGTTTTTCAACACTATCACAAGTGCAAAAAGTGTTTTTTCCACACTAATACAAGTGCAAAAGTGGTTTACTGCACCAACACAAGTGCGAAAAGTGGTTTTTCAACACTATCACAAGTGCAAAAAGTGTTTTTTCCACACTAATACAAGTGCAAAAGTGGTTTCCTGCACCAACACAAGTGCGAAAAGTGGTTTTTCAACACTAACACAAGTGCGAAAAGTGGTTTTTCAACACTAACACAAGTGCGAAAAGTGTTTTTTCCACACTAATACAAGTGCTAAAGTGGTTTCCTGCACCAACAGAAGAGCGAAAAGTGGTTTTTCAACACTAACACAAGTGCGAAAAGTGGTTTTTCAACACTAACACAAGTGCGAAAAGTGGTTTTTCAACACTAACACAAGTGCGAAAAGTGGGTTTTCCACACTAATACAAGTGCAAAAGTGGTTTCCTGCACCAACACAAGTGCAAAAAGTGGTTTTTCAACACTAACACAAGTGCGAAAAGTGGTTTTTCAACACTATCACAAGTGCAAAAAGTGGTTTTTCAACACTAATACAAGTGCAAAAGTGGTTTCCTGCACCAACACAAGTGCGAAAAGTGGTTTTTCAACACTAACACAAGTGCGAAAAGTGGTTTTTCAACACTAACACAAGTGTGAAAAGTGTTTTTTCCACACTAATACAAGTGCAAAAGTGGTTTCCTGCACGAACACAAGTGCGAAAAGTGGTTTTTCAACACTAACACAAGTGCGAAAAGTGGTTTTTCAACACTAACACAAGTGCGAAAAGTGGTTTTTCAACACTAACACAAGTGCGAAAAGTGGATTTTCCACACTAATACAAGTGCAAAAGTGGTTTCCTGCACGAACACAAGTGCAAAAAGTGGTTTTTCAACACTAACACAAGTGCGAAAAGTGGTTTTTCAACACTATCACAAGTGCAAAAAGTGGTTTTTCAACACTAACACAAGTGCGAAAAGTGGTTTTTCAACACTAACACAAGTGCGAAAAGTGGTTTCCTGCACCAACACAAGTGCGAAAAGTGTTTTTTCCACAATAATACAAGTGCAAAAGTGGTTTCCTGCACCAACACAAGTGCGAAAAGTGGTTTTTCAACACTAACACAAGTGCGAAAAGTGGTTTTTCAACACTAACACAAGTGCGAAAAGTGGTTTTTCAACACTAATACAAGTGCGAAAAGTGGTTTTTTAACACTATCACAAGTGCAAAAGGTGTTTTTCCACACTAATACAAGTGCAAAAGTGGTTTCCTGCACAAACACAACTGCGAAAAGTGGTTTTTCAACACTAACACAAGAGCGAAAAGTGGTTTTTCAACACTAACACAAGTGCGAAAAGTGTTTTTTCCACACTAATACAAGTGCAAAAGTGGTTTCCTGCACCAACACAAGTGCGATAAGTGGTTTTTCAACACTAACACAAGTGCGAAAAGTGGTTTTTCCACGCTATCACAAGTGCAAAAAGTGTTTTTTCCACACTAATACAAGTGCAAAAGTGGTTTCCTGCACCAACACAAGTGCGAAAAGTGGTTTTTCAACACTATCACAAGTGCGAAAAGTGGTTTTTCAACACTAACAAAAGTGAGAAAAGTGGTTTTTCAACACTATCACAAGTGCAAAAAGTGGTTTTTCAACACTAACACAAGTGCAAAAAGTGTTTTTTCCACACTAACACAAGTGCGAAAAGTGGTTTTTCAACACTATCACAAGTGCAAAAAGTGTTTTTTCCACACTAATACAAGTGGAAAAGTGGTTTTTCAACACTAACACAAGTGCGAAAAGTGGTTTGTCAACACTATCACAAGTGCGAAAAGTGGTTTTTCCACACTAATACAAGTGCAAAAGTGTTTTTTCAACACTAACACCAGTGCGAAAAGTGGTTTTTCAACACTAACACAAGAGCGAAAAGTGGTTTTTCAACACTATCACAAGTGCAAAAAGTGGATTTTCAACACTATCACAAGTGCAAAAAGTGTTTTTTCCACACTAATACAAGTGCAAACGTGGTTTCCTGCACCAACACAAGTGCAAAAGTGGTTTCCTGCACCAACACAAGTGCGAAAAGTGGTTTTTCAACACTAACACAAGTGCGAAAAGTGGTTTTTCAACACTAACACAAGTGCGAAAAGTGTCTTTTCCACACTAATACAAGTGCAGAAGTGGTTTTTCAACACTATCACAAGTGCAAAAAGTGTTTTTTCCACACTAATACAAGTGCAAAAGTGGTTTCCTGCACCAACACAAGTGCAAAAGTGGTTTCCTGCACCAACACAAGTGCGAAAAGTGGTTTTTCAACACTAACACAAGTGCGAAAAGTGGTTTTTCAACACTATCACAAGTGCGAAAAGTGGTTTTTCAACACTATCACAAGTGCAAAAAGTGTTTTTTCCACACTAATACAAGTGCAAAAGTGGTTTCCTGCACCAACACAAGTGCGAAAAGTGTTTTTTCAACACTAACACAAGTGCGAAAAGTGGTTTTTCAACACTAACACAAGGGCAAAAAGTGTTTTTTCCACACTAATACAAGTGCAAAAGTGGTTTCCTGCACCAACACAAGTGCGAAAAGTGGTTTTGCAACACTAACACAAGTGCGAAAAGTGGTTTTTCAACACTAACACAAGTGCAAAAAGTGGTTTTTCCACACTAATACAAGTGCAAAAGTGGTTCCCTGCACCAACACATGTGCGAAAAGTGGTTTTTCAACACTAACACAAGTGCGAAAAGTGGTTTTTCAACACTAACACAAGTGCGAAAAGTGTTTTTTCCATACTAATACAAGTGCAAAAGTGGTTTTTCCACACTAATACAAGTGCAAAAGTGGTTTCCTGCACCAACACAAGTGCGAAAAGTGGTTTTTCAACACTATCACAAGTGCAAAAAGTGTTTTTTCCACACTAATACAAGTGCAAAAGTGGTTTCCTGCACCAACACAAGTGCGAAAAGTGGTTTTTCAACACTAACACAAGTGCGAAAAGTGGTTTTTCAACACTAACACAAGTGCAAAAAGTGGTTTTTCAACACTAACACAAGTGCAAAAAGTGTTTTTTCCACACTAATACAAGTGCAAAAGTGGTTTCCTGCACCAACACAAGTGCGAAAAGTGGTTTTTCAACACTAACACAAGTGCGAAAAGTGGTTTTTCAACACTAACACAAGTGCGAAAAGTGGTTTTTCCACACTAATACAAGTGCAAAAGTGGTTTCCTGCACCAACACAAGTGCGAAAAGTGGTTTTTCAACACTAACACAAGTGCGAAAAGTGGTTTTTCAACACTAACACAAGTGCGAAAAGTGTTTTTTCCACACTAATACAAGTGCAAAAGTGGTTTCCTGCACCAACAGAAGTGCGAAAAGTGGTTTTTCAACACTAACACAAGTGCGAAAAGTGGTTTTTCAACACTAACACAAGTGCGAAAAGTGGTTTTTCCACACTAATACAAGTGCAAAAGTGGTTTCCTGCACCAACACAAGTGCGAAAAGTGGTTTTTCAACACTAACACAAGTGCGAAAAGTGGTTTTTCAACACTAACACAAGTGCGAAAAGTGTTTTTTCCACACTAATACAAGTGCAAAAGTGGTTTCCTGCACCAACAGAAGTGCGAAAAGTGGTTTTTCAACACTAACACAAGTGCGAAAAGTGGTTTTTCAACACTAACACAAGTGCAAAAAGTGGTTTTTCAACACTAACACAAGTGCGAAAAGTGGTTTTTCAACACTAACACAGTGCGAAAAGTGGTTTCCTGCACCAACACAAGTGCGAAAAGTGTTTTTTCAACAATAATACAAGTGCAAATGTGGTTTCCTGCACCAACACAAGTGCGAAAAGTGGTTTTTCAACACTAACACAAGTGCGAAAAGTGGTTTTTCAACACTAACACAAGTGCGAAAAGTGGTTTTTCAACACTAACACAAGTGCGAAAAGTGGTTTTTCCACACTAATACAAGTGCAAAAGTGGTTTCCTGCACCAACACAAGTGCGAAAAGTGGTTTTTCAACACTAACACAAGTGCGAAAAGTGGTTTTTCAACACTAACACAAGTGCGAAAAGTGTTTTTTCCACACTAATACAAGTGCAAAAGTGGTTTCCTGCACCAACACAGGTGCGAAAAGTGGTTTTTCAACACTAACACAAGTGCGAAAAGTGGTTTTTCAACACTAACACAAGTGCGAAAAGTGGTTTTTCAACACTAACACAAGTGCGAAAAGTGGATTTTCCACACTAATACAAGTGCAAAAGTGGTTTCCTGCACGAACACAAGTGCGAAAAGTGGTTTTTCCACAATAATACATGTGCAAAAGTGGTTTCCTGCACCAACACAAGTGCGAAAAGTGGTTTTTCCACAATAATACATGTGCAAAAGTGGTTTCCTGCACCAACACAAGTGCGAAAAGTGGTTTTTCAACACTAACACAAGTGCGAAAAGTGGTTTTTCAACACTAACACAAGTGCGAAAAGTGGTTTTTCAACACTAATACAAGTGCGAAAAGTGGTTTTTAAACACTATCACAAGTGCAAAAGGTGTTTTTCCACACTAATACAAGTGCAAAAGTGGTTTCCTGCACCAACACAAGTGCGATAAGTGGTTTTTCAACACTAACACAAGTGCGAAAAGTGGTTTTTCCACACTATCACAAGTGCAAAAAGTGTTTTTTCCACACTAATACAAGTGCAAAAGTGGTTTCCTGCACCAACACAAGTGCGAAAAGTGGTTTTTCAACACTATCACAAGTGCGAAAAGTGGTTTTTCCACACTAATACAAGTGCAAAAGTGGTTTCCTGCACCAACACAAGTGCGAAAAGTGGTTTTTCAACACTAACACAAGTGCGAAAAGTGGTTTTTCCACACTATCACAAGTGCAAAAAGTGTTTTTTCCACACTAATACAAGTGCAAAAGTGGTTTACTGCACCAACACAAGTGCGAAAAGTGGTTTTTCAACACTATCACAAGTGCAAAAAGTGTTTTTTCCACACTAATACAAGTGCAAAAGTGGTTTCCTGCACCAACACAAGTGCGAAAAGTGGTTTTTCAACACTAACACAAGTGCGAAAAGTGGTTTTTCAACACTAACACAAGTGCGAAAAGTGTTTTTTCCACACTAATACAAGTGCTAAAGTGGTTTCCTGCACCAACAGAAGAGCGAAAAGTGGTTTTTCAACACTAACACAAGTGCGAAAAGTGGTTTTTCAACACTAACACAAGTGCGAAAAGTGGTTTTTCAACACTAACACAAGTGCGAAAAGTGGGTTTTCCACACTAATACAAGTGCAAAAGTGGTTTCCTGCACCAACACAAGTGCAAAAAGTGGTTTTTCAACACTAACACAAGTGCGAAAAGTGGTTTTTCAACACTATCACAAGTGCAAAAAGTGGTTTTTCAACACTAATACAAGTGCAAAAGTGGTTTCCTGCACCAACACAAGTGCGAAAAGTGGTTTTTCAACACTAACACAAGTGCGAAAAGTGGTTTTTCAACACTAACACAAGTGTGAAAAGTGTTTTTTCCACACTAATACAAGTGCAAAAGTGGTTTCCTGCACGAACACAAGTGCGAAAAGTGGTTTTTCAACACTAACACAAGTGCGAAAAGTGGTTTTTCAACACTAACACAAGTGCGAAAAGTGGTTTTTCAACACTAACACAAGTGCGAAAAGTGGATTTTCCACACTAATACAAGTGCAAAAGTGGTTTCCTGCACGAACACAAGTGCAAAAAGTGGTTTTTCAACACTAACACAAGTGCGAAAAGTGGTTTTTCAACACTATCACAAGTGCAAAAAGTGGTTTTTCAACACTAACACAAGTGCGAAAAGTGGTTTTTCAACACTAACACAAGTGCGAAAAGTGGTTTCCTGCACCAACACAAGTGCGAAAAGTGTTTTTTCCACAATAATACAAGTGCAAAAGTGGTTTCCTGCACCAACACAAGTGCGAAAAGTGGTTTTTCAACACTAACACAAGTGCGAAAAGTGGTTTTTCAACACTAACACAAGTGCGAAAAGTGGTTTTTCAACACTAATACAAGTGCGAAAAGTGGTTTTTTAACACTATCACAAGTGCAAAAGGTGTTTTTCCACACTAATACAAGTGCAAAAGTGGTTTCCTGCACCAACACAAGTGCGAAAAGTGGTTTTTCAACACTAACACAAGAGCGAAAAGTGGTTTTTCAACACTAACACAAGTGCGAAAAGTGGTTTTTCAACACTAACACAAGTGCGAAAAGTGGTTTTTCAACACTAACACAAGTGCGAAAAGTGGTTTTTCAACACTAACACAAGTGCGAAAAGTGGTTTTTCCACACTAATACAAGTGCAAAAGTGGTTTCCTGCACCAACACAAGTGCGAAAAGTGGTTTTTCAACACTAACACAAGTGCGAAAAGTGGTTTTTCAACACTAACAAGTGCGAAAAGTGTTTTTTCCACACTAATACAAGTGCAAAAGTGGTTTCCTGCACCAACACAGGTGCGAAAAGTGGTTTTTCAACACTAACACAAGTGCGAAAAGTGGTTTTTCAACACTAACACAAGTGCGAAAAGTGGTTTTTCAACACTAACACAAGTGCGAAAAGTGGATTTTCCACACTAATACAAGTGCAAAAGTGGTTTCCTGCACGAACACAAGTGCGAAAAGTGGTTTTTCCACAATAATACATGTGCAAAAGTGGTTTCCTGCACCAACACAAGTGCGAAAAGTGGTTTTTCCACAATAATACATGTGCAAAAGTGGTTTCCTGCACCAACACAAGTGCGAAAAGTGGTTTTTCAACACTAACACAAGTGCGAAAAGTGGTTTTTCAACACTAACACAAGTGCGAAAAGTGGTTTTTCAACACTAATACAAGTGCGAAAAGTGGTTTTTAAACACTATCACAAGTGCAAAAGGTGTTTTTCCACACTAATACAAGTGCAAAAGTGGTTTCCTGCACCAACACAAGTGCGAAAAGTGGTTTTTCAACACTAACACAAGTGCGAAAAGTGGTTTTTCCACACTATCACAAGTGCAAAAAGTGTTTTTTCCACACTAATACAAGTGCAAAAGTGGTTTCCTGCACCAACACAAGTGCGAAAAGTGGTTTTTCAACACTATCACAAGTGCGAAAAGTGGTTTTTCCACACTAATACAAGTGCAAAAGTGGTTTCCTGCACCAACACAAGTGCGAAAAGTGGTTTTTCAACACTAACACAAGTGCGAAAAGTGGTTTTTCCACACTATCACAAGTGCAAAAAGTGTTTTTTCCACACTAATACAAGTGCAAAAGTGGTTTACTGCACCAACACAAGTGCGAAAAGTGGTTTTTCAACACTATCACAAGTGCAAAAAGTGTTTTTTCCACACTAATACAAGTGCAAAAGTGGTTTCCTGCACCAACACAAGTGCGAAAAGTGGTTTTTCAACACTAACACAAGTGCGAAAAGTGGTTTTTCAACACTAACACAAGTGCGAAAAGTGTTTTTTCCACACTAATACAAGTGCTAAAGTGGTTTCCTGCACCAACAGAAGAGCGAAAAGTGGTTTTTCAACACTAACACAAGTGCGAAAAGTGGTTTTTCAACACTAACACAAGTGCGAAAAGTGGTTTTTCAACACTAACACAAGTGCGAAAAGTGGGTTTTCCACACTAATACAAGTGCAAAAGTGGTTTCCTGCACCAACACAAGTGCAAAAAGTGGTTTTTCAACACTAACACAAGTGCGAAAAGTGGTTTTTCAACACTATCACAAGTGCAAAAAGTGGTTTTTCAACACTAATACAAGTGCAAAAGTGGTTTCCTGCACCAACACAAGTGCGAAAAGTGGTTTTTCAACACTAACACAAGTGCGAAAAGTGGTTTTTCAACACTAACACAAGTGTGAAAAGTGTTTTTTCCACACTAATACAAGTGCAAAAGTGGTTTCCTGCACGAACACAAGTGCGAAAAGTGGTTTTTCAACACTAACACAAGTGCGAAAAGTGGTTTTTCAACACTAACACAAGTGCGAAAAGTGGTTTTTCAACACTAACACAAGTGCGAAAAGTGGATTTTCCACACTAATACAAGTGCAAAAGTGGTTTCCTGCACGAACACAAGTGCAAAAAGTGGTTTTTCAACACTAACACAAGTGCGAAAAGTGGTTTTTCAACACTATCACAAGTGCAAAAAGTGGTTTTTCAACACTAACACAAGTGCGAAAAGTGGTTTTTCAACACTAACACAAGTGCGAAAAGTGGTTTCCTGCACCAACACAAGTGCGAAAAGTGTTTTTTCCACAATAATACAAGTGCAAAAGTGGTTTCCTGCACCAACACAAGTGCGAAAAGTGGTTTTTCAACACTAACACAAGTGCGAAAAGTGGTTTTTCAACACTAACACAAGTGCGAAAAGTGGTTTTTCAACACTAATACAAGTGCGAAAAGTGGTTTTTTAACACTATCACAAGTGCAAAAGGTGTTTTTCCACACTAATACAAGTGCAAAAGTGGTTTCCTGCACCAACACAAGTGCGAAAAGTGGTTTTTCAACACTAACACAAGAGCGAAAAGTGGTTTTTCAACACTAACACAAGTGCGAAAAGTGGTTTTTCAACACTAACACAAGTGCGAAAAGTGGTTTTTCAACACTAACACAAGTGCGAAAAGTGGTTTTTCAACACTAACACAAGTGCGAAAAGTGGTTTTTCCACACTAATACAAGTGCAAAAGTGGTTTCCTGCACCAACACAAGTGCGAAAAGTGGTTTTTCAACACTAACACAAGTGCGAAAAGTGGTTTTTCAACACTAACAAGTGCGAAAAGTGTTTTTTCCACACTAATACAAGTGCAAAAGTGGTTTCCTGCACCAACACAGGTGCGAAAAGTGGTTTTTCAACACTAACACAAGTGCGAAAAGTGGTTTTTCAACACTAACACAAGTGCGAAAAGTGGTTTTTCAACACTAACACAAGTGCGAAAAGTGGATTTTCCACACTAATACAAGTGCAAAAGTGGTTTCCTGCACGAACACAAGTGCGAAAAGTGGTTTTTCCACAATAATACATGTGCAAAAGTGGTTTCCTGCACCAACACAAGTGCGAAAAGTGGTTTTTCCACAATAATACATGTGCAAAAGTGGTTTCCTGCACCAACACAAGTGCGAAAAGTGGTTTTTCAACACTAACACAAGTGCGAAAAGTGGTTTTTCAACACTAACACAAGTGCGAAAAGTGGTTTTTCAACACTAATACAAGTGCGAAAAGTGGTTTTTAAACACTATCACAAGTGCAAAAGGTGTTTTTCCACACTAATACAAGTGCAAAAGTGGTTTCCTGCACCAACACAAGTGCGAAAAGTGGTTTTTCAACACTAACACAAGTGCGAAAAGTGGTTTTTCAACACTAACACAAGTGCGAAAAGTGTTTTTTCCACACTAATACAAGTGCAAAAGTGGTTTCCTGCACCAACACAAGTGCGATAAGTGGTTTTTCAACACTAACACAAGTGCGAAAAGTGGTTTTTCCACACTATCACAAGTGCAAAAAGTGTTTTTTCCACACTAATACAAGTGCAAAAGTGGTTTCCTACACCAACACAAGTGCGAAAAGTGGTTTTTCAACACTATCACAAGTGCGAAAAGTGGTTTTTCCACACTAATACAAGTGCAAAAGTGGTTTCCTGCACCAACACAAGTGCGAAAAGTGGTTTTTCAACACTAACACAAGTGCGAAAAGTGGTTTTTCCACACTATCACAAGTGCAAAAAGTGTTTTTTCCACACTAATACAAGTGCAAAAGTGGTTTACTGCACCAACACAAGTGCGAAAAGTGGTTTTTCAACACTATCACAAGTGCAAAAAGTGTTTTTTCCACACTAATACAAGTGCAAAAGTGGTTTCCTGCACCAACACAAGTGCGAAAAGTGGTTTTTCAACACTAACACAAGTGCGAAAAGTGGTTTTTCAACACTAACACAAGTGCGAAAAGTGTTTTTTCCACACTAATACAAGTGCTAAAGTGGTTTCCTGCACCAACAGAAGAGCGAAAAGTGGTTTTTCAACACTAACACAAGTGCGAAAAGTGGTTTTTCAACACTAACACAAGTGCGAAAAGTGGTTTTTCAACACTAACACAAGTGCGAAAAGTGGGTTTTCCACACTAATACAAGTGCAAAAGTGGTTTCCTGCACCAACACAAGTGCAAAAAGTGGTTTTTCAACACTAACACAAGTGCGAAAAGTGGTTTTTCAACACTATCACAAGTGCAAAAAGTGGTTTTTCAACACTAATACAAGTGCAAAAGTGGTTTCCTGCACCAACACAAGTGCGAAAAGTGGTTTTTCAACACTAACACAAGTGCGAAAAGTGGTTTTTCAACACTAACACAAGTGTGAAAAGTGTTTTTTCCACACTAATACAAGTGCAAAAGTGGTTTCCTGCACGAACACAAGTGCGAAAAGTGGTTTTTCAACACTAACACAAGTGCGAAAAGTGGTTTTTCAACACTAACACAAGTGCGAAAAGTGGTTTTTCAACACTAACACAAGTGCGAAAAGTGGATTTTCCACACTAATACAAGTGCAAAAGTGGTTTCCTGCACGAACACAAGTGCAAAAAGTGGTTTTTCAACACTAACACAAGTGCGAAAAGTGGTTTTTCAACACTATCACAAGTGCAAAAAGTGGTTTTTCAACACTAACACAAGTGCGAAAAGTGGTTTTTCAACACTAACACAAGTGCGAAAAGTGGTTTCCTGCACCAACACAAGTGCGAAAAGTGTTTTTTCCACAATAATACAAGTGCAAAAGTGGTTTCCTGCACCAACACAAGTGCGAAAAGTGGTTTTTCAACACTAACACAAGTGCGAAAAGTGGTTTTTCAACACTAACACAAGTGCGAAAAGTGGTTTTTCAACACTAATACAAGTGCGAAAAGTGGTTTTTTAACACTATCACAAGTGCAAAAGGTGTTTTTCCACACTAATACAAGTGCAAAAGTGGTTTCCTGCACAAACACAACTGCGAAAAGTGGTTTTTCAACACTAACACAAGAGCGAAAAGTGGTTTTTCAACACTAACACAAGTGCGAAAAGTGTTTTTTCCACACTAATACAAGTGCAAAAGTGGTTTCCTGCACCAACACAAGTGCGATAAGTGGTTTTTCAACACTAACACAAGTGCGAAAAGTGGTTTTTCCACACTATCACAAGTGCAAAAAGTGTTTTTTCCACACTAATACAAGTGCAAAAGTGGTTTCCTGCACCAACACAAGTGCGAAAAGTGGTTTTTCAACACTATCACAAGTGCGAAAAGTGGTTTTTCAACACTAACAAAAGTGAGAAAAGTGGTTTTTCAACACTATCACAAGTGCAAAAAGTGGTTTTTCAACACTAACACAAGTGCAAAAAGTGTTTTTTCCACACTAACACAAGTGCGAAAAGTGGTTTTTCAACACTATCACAAGTGCAAAAAGTGTTTTTTCCACACTAATACAAGTGGAAAAGTGGTTTTTCAACACTAACACAAGTGCGAAAAGTGGTTTGTCAACACTATCACAAGTGCGAAAAGTGGTTTTTCCACACTAATACAAGTGCAAAAGTGTTTTTTCAACACTAACACCAGTGCGAAAAGTGGTTTTTCAACACTAACACAAGAGCGAAAAGTGGTTTTTCAACACTATCACAAGTGCAAAAAGTGGATTTTCAACACTATCACAAGTGCAAAAAGTGTTTTTTCCACACTAATACAAGTGCAAACGTGGTTTCCTGCACCAACACAAGTGCAAAAGTGGTTTCCTGCACCAACACAAGTGCGAAAAGTGGTTTTTCAACACTAACACAAGTGCGAAAAGTGGTTTTTCAACACTAACACAAGTGCGAAAAGTGTCTTTTCCACACTAATACAAGTGCAGAAGTGGTTTTTCAACACTATCACAAGTGCAAAAAGTGTTTTTTCCACACTAATACAAGTGCAAAAGTGGTTTCCTGCACCAACACAAGTGCAAAAGTGGTTTCCTGCACCAACACAAGTGCGAAAAGTGGTTTTTCAACACTAACACAAGAGCGAAAAGTGGTTTTTCAACACTATCACAAGTGCAAAAAGTGGATTTTCAACACTATCACAAGTGCAAAAAGTGTTTTTTCCACACTAATACACGTGCAAAAGTGGTTTCCTGCACCAACACAAGTGCGAAAAGTGGTTTTTCAACACTAACACAAGTGCGAAAAGTGGTTTTTCAACACTATCACAAGTGCAAAAAGTGTTTTTTCCACACTAATACAAGTGCAAAAGTGGTTTCCTGCACCAACACAAGTGCGAAAAGTGGTTTTTCAACACTAACACAAGTGCGAAAAGTGGTTTTTCAACACTAATACAAGTGCGAAAAGTGTCTTTTCCACACTAATACAAGTGCAGAAGTGGTTTCCTGCACCAACACAAGTGCGAAAAGTGGTTTTTCAACACTAACACAAGTGCGAAAAGTGGTTTTTCAACACTAACACAAGTGCAAAAAGTGGTTTTTCAACACTAACACAAAAGCGAAAAGTGGTTTTTCCACACTAATACAAGTGCAAAAGTGGTTTCCTGCACCAACACAAGTGCGAAAAGTGGTTTTTCAACACTAACACAAGTGCGAAAAGTGGTTTTTCAACACTATCACAAGTGCGAAAAGTGGTTTTTCAACACTATCACAAGTGCAAAAAGTGTTTTTTCCACACTAATACAAGTGCAAAAGTGGTTTCCTGCACCAACACAAGTGCGAAAAGTGTTTTTTCAACACTAACACAAGTGCGAAAAGTGGTTTTTCAACACTAACACAAGTGTGAAAAGTGTTTTTTCCACACTAATACAAGTGCAAAAGTGGTTTCCTGCACGAACACAAGTGCGAAAAGTGGTTTTTCAACACTAACACAAGTGCGAAAAGTGGTTTTTCAACACTAACACAAGTGCGAAAAGTGGTTTTTCAACACTAACACAAGTGCGAAAAGTGGATTTTCCACACTAATACAAGTGCAAAAGTGGTTTCCTGCACGAACACAAGTGCAAAAAGTGGTTTTTCAACACTAACACAAGTGCGAAAAGTGTTTTTTCCACACTAATACAAGTGCAAAAGTGGTTTCCTGCACCAACAGAAGTGCGAAAAGTGGTTTTTCAACACTAACACAAGTGCGAAAAGTGGTTTTTCAACACTAACACAAGTGCAAAAAGTGGTTTTTCAACACTAACACAAGTGCGAAAAGTGGTTTTTCAACACTAACACAGTGCGAAAAGTGGTTTCCTGCACCAACACAAGTGCGAAAAGTGTTTTTTCAACAATAATACAAGTGCAAATGTGGTTTCCTGCACCAACACAAGTGCGAAAAGTGGTTTTTCAACACTAACACAAGTGCGAAAAGTGGTTTTTCAACACTAACACAAGTGCGAAAAGTGGTTTTTCAACACTAACACAAGTGCGAAAAGTGGTTTTTCCACACTAATACAAGTGCAAAAGTGGTTTCCTGCACCAACACAAGTGCGAAAAGTGGTTTTTCAACACTAACACAAGTGCGAAAAGTGGTTTTTCAACACTAACACAAGTGCGAAAAGTGTTTTTTCCACACTAATACAAGTGCAAAAGTGGTTTCCTGCACCAACACAGGTGCGAAAAGTGGTTTTTCAACACTAACACAAGTGCGAAAAGTGGTTTTTCAACACTAACACAAGTGCGAAAAGTGGTTTTTCAACACTAACACAAGTGCGAAAAGTGGATTTTCCACACTAATACAAGTGCAAAAGTGGTTTCCTGCACGAACACAAGTGCGAAAAGTGGTTTTTCCACAATAATACATGTGCAAAAGTGGTTTCCTGCACCAACACAAGTGCGAAAAGTGGTTTTTCCACAATAATACATGTGCAAAAGTGGTTTCCTGCACCAACACAAGTGCGAAAAGTGGTTTTTCAACACTAACACAAGTGCGAAAAGTGGTTTTTCAACACTAACACAAGTGCGAAAAGTGGTTTTTCAACACTAATACAAGTGCGAAAAGTGGTTTTTAAACACTATCACAAGTGCAAAAGGTGTTTTTCCACACTAATACAAGTGCAAAAGTGGTTTCCTGCACCAACACAAGTGCGAAAAGTGGTTTTTCAACACTAACACAAGTGCGAAAAGTGGTTTTTCAACACTAACACAAGTGCGAAAAGTGTTTTTTCCACACTAATACAAGTGCAAAAGTGGTTTCCTGCACCAACACAAGTGCGATAAGTGGTTTTTCAACACTAACACAAGTGCGAAAAGTGGTTTTTCCACACTATCACAAGTGCAAAAAGTGTTTTTTCCACACTAATACAAGTGCAAAAGTGGTTTCCTGCACCAACACAAGTGCGAAAAGTGGTTTTTCAACACTATCACAAGTGCGAAAAGTGGTTTTTCCACACTAATACAAGTGCAAAAGTGGTTTCCTGCACCAACACAAGTGCGAAAAGTGGTTTTTCAACACTAACACAAGTGCGAAAAGTGGTTTTTCCACACTATCACAAGTGCAAAAAGTGTTTTTTCCACACTAATACAAGTGCAAAAGTGGTTTACTGCACCAACACAAGTGCGAAAAGTGGTTTTTCAACACTATCACAAGTGCAAAAAGTGTTTTTTCCACACTAATACAAGTGCAAAAGTGGTTTCCTGCACCAACACAAGTGCGAAAAGTGGTTTTTCAACACTAACACAAGTGCGAAAAGTGGTTTTTCAACACTAACACAAGTGCGAAAAGTGTTTTTTCCACACTAATACAAGTGCTAAAGTGGTTTCCTGCACCAACAGAAGAGCGAAAAGTGGTTTTTCAACACTAACACAAGTGCGAAAAGTGGTTTTTCAACACTAACACAAGTGCGAAAAGTGGTTTTTCAACACTAACACAAGTGCGAAAAGTGGGTTTTCCACACTAATACAAGTGCAAAAGTGGTTTCCTGCACCAACACAAGTGCAAAAAGTGGTTTTTCAACACTAACACAAGTGCGAAAAGTGGTTTTTCAACACTATCACAAGTGCAAAAAGTGGTTTTTCAACACTAATACAAGTGCAAAAGTGGTTTCCTGCACCAACACAAGTGCGAAAAGTGGTTTTTCAACACTAACACAAGTGCGAAAAGTGGTTTTTCAACACTAACACAAGTGTGAAAAGTGTTTTTTCCACACTAATACAAGTGCAAAAGTGGTTTCCTGCACGAACACAAGTGCGAAAAGTGGTTTTTCAACACTAACACAAGTGCGAAAAGTGGTTTTTCAACACTAACACAAGTGCGAAAAGTGGTTTTTCAACACTAACACAAGTGCGAAAAGTGGATTTTCCACACTAATACAAGTGCAAAAGTGGTTTCCTGCACGAACACAAGTGCAAAAAGTGGTTTTTCAACACTAACACAAGTGCGAAAAGTGGTTTTTCAACACTATCACAAGTGCAAAAAGTGGTTTTTCAACACTAACACAAGTGCGAAAAGTGGTTTTTCAACACTAACACAAGTGCGAAAAGTGGTTTCCTGCACCAACACAAGTGCGAAAAGTGTTTTTTCCACAATAATACAAGTGCAAAAGTGGTTTCCTGCACCAACACAAGTGCGAAAAGTGGTTTTTCAACACTAACACAAGTGCGAAAAGTGGTTTTTCAACACTAACACAAGTGCGAAAAGTGGTTTTTCAACACTAATACAAGTGCGAAAAGTGGTTTTTTAACACTATCACAAGTGCAAAAGGTGTTTTTCCACACTAATACAAGTGCAAAAGTGGTTTCCTGCACCAACACAAGTGCGAAAAGTGGTTTTTCAACACTAACACAAGAGCGAAAAGTGGTTTTTCAACACTAACACAAGTGCGAAAAGTGGTTTTTCAACACTAACACAAGTGCGAAAAGTGGTTTTTCAACACTAACACAAGTGCGAAAAGTGGTTTTTCAACACTAACACAAGTGCGAAAAGTGGTTTTTCCACACTAATACAAGTGCAAAAGTGGTTTCCTGCACCAACACAAGTGCGAAAAGTGGTTTTTCAACACTAACACAAGTGCGAAAAGTGGTTTTTCAACACTAACAAGTGCGAAAAGTGTTTTTTCCACACTAATACAAGTGCAAAAGTGGTTTCCTGCACCAACACAGGTGCGAAAAGTGGTTTTTCAACACTAACACAAGTGCGAAAAGTGGTTTTTCAACACTAACACAAGTGCGAAAAGTGGTTTTTCAACACTAACACAAGTGCGAAAAGTGGATTTTCCACACTAATACAAGTGCAAAAGTGGTTTCCTGCACGAACACAAGTGCGAAAAGTGGTTTTTCCACAATAATACATGTGCAAAAGTGGTTTCCTGCACCAACACAAGTGCGAAAAGTGGTTTTTCCACAATAATACATGTGCAAAAGTGGTTTCCTGCACCAACACAAGTGCGAAAAGTGGTTTTTCAACACTAACACAAGTGCGAAAAGTGGTTTTTCAACACTAACACAAGTGCGAAAAGTGGTTTTTCAACACTAATACAAGTGCGAAAAGTGGTTTTTAAACACTATCACAAGTGCAAAAGGTGTTTTTCCACACTAATACAAGTGCAAAAGTGGTTTCCTGCACCAACACAAGTGCGAAAAGTGGTTTTTCAACACTAACACAAGTGCGAAAAGTGGTTTTTCAACACTAACACAAGTGCGAAAAGTGTTTTTTCCACACTAATACAAGTGCAAAAGTGGTTTCCTGCACCAACACAAGTGCGATAAGTGGTTTTTCAACACTAACACAAGTGCGAAAAGTGGTTTTTCCACACTATCACAAGTGCAAAAAGTGTTTTTTCCACACTAATACAAGTGCAAAAGTGGTTTCCTGCACCAACACAAGTGCGAAAAGTGGTTTTTCAACACTATCACAAGTGCGAAAAGTGGTTTTTCCACACTAATACAAGTGCAAAAGTGGTTTCCTGCACCAACACAAGTGCGAAAAGTGGTTTTTCAACACTAACACAAGTGCGAAAAGTGGTTTTTCCACACTATCACAAGTGCAAAAAGTGTTTTTTCCACACTAATACAAGTGCAAAAGTGGTTTACTGCACCAACACAAGTGCGAAAAGTGGTTTTTCAACACTATCACAAGTGCAAAAAGTGTTTTTTCCACACTAATACAAGTGCAAAAGTGGTTTCCTGCACCAACACAAGTGCGAAAAGTGGTTTTTCAACACTAACACAAGTGCGAAAAGTGGTTTTTCAACACTAACACAAGTGCGAAAAGTGTTTTTTCCACACTAATACAAGTGCTAAAGTGGTTTCCTGCACCAACAGAAGAGCGAAAAGTGGTTTTTCAACACTAACACAAGTGCGAAAAGTGGTTTTTCAACACTAACACAAGTGCGAAAAGTGGTTTTTCAACACTAACACAAGTGCGAAAAGTGGGTTTTCCACACTAATACAAGTGCAAAAGTGGTTTCCTGCACCAACACAAGTGCAAAAAGTGGTTTTTCAACACTAACACAAGTGCGAAAAGTGGTTTTTCAACACTATCACAAGTGCAAAAAGTGGTTTTTCAACACTAATACAAGTGCAAAAGTGGTTTCCTGCACCAACACAAGTGCGAAAAGTGGTTTTTCAACACTAACACAAGTGCGAAAAGTGGTTTTTCAACACTAACACAAGTGTGAAAAGTGTTTTTTCCACACTAATACAAGTGCAAAAGTGGTTTCCTGCACGAACACAAGTGCGAAAAGTGGTTTTTCAACACTAACACAAGTGCGAAAAGTGGTTTTTCAACACTAACACAAGTGCGAAAAGTGGTTTTTCAACACTAACACAAGTGCGAAAAGTGGATTTTCCACACTAATACAAGTGCAAAAGTGGTTTCCTGCACGAACACAAGTGCAAAAAGTGGTTTTTCAACACTAACACAAGTGCGAAAAGTGGTTTTTCAACACTATCACAAGTGCAAAAAGTGGTTTTTCAACACTAACACAAGTGCGAAAAGTGGTTTTTCAACACTAACACAAGTGCGAAAAGTGGTTTCCTGCACCAACACAAGTGCGAAAAGTGGTTTCCTGCACCAACACAAGTGCGAAAAGTGGTTTTTCAACACTAACACAAGTGCGAAAAGTGGTTTTTCAACACTAACACAAGTGCGAAAAGTGTTTTTTCCACACTAATACAAGTGCAAAAGTGGTTTCCTGCACCAACACAAGTGCGATAAGTGGTTTTTCAACACTAACACAAGTGCGAAAAGTGGTTTTTCCACACTATCACAAGTGCAAAAAGTGTTTTTTCCACACTAATACAAGTGCAAAAGTGGTTTCCTGCACCAACACAAGTGCGAAAAGTGGTTTTTCAACACTATCACAAGTGCGAAAAGTGGTTTTTCCACACTAATACAAGTGCAAAAGTGGTTTCCTGCACCAACACAAGTGCGAAAAGTGGTTTTTCAACACTAACACAAGTGCGAAAAGTGGTTTTTCCACACTATCACAAGTGCAAAAAGTGTTTTTTCCACACTAATACAAGTGCAAAAGTGGTTTACTGCACCAACACAAGTGCGAAAAGTGGTTTTTCAACACTATCACAAGTGCAAAAAGTGTTTTTTCCACACTAATACAAGTGCAAAAGTGGTTTCCTGCACCAACACAAGTGCGAAAAGTGGTTTTTCAACACTAACACAAGTGCGAAAAGTGGTTTTTCAACACTAACACAAGTGCGAAAAGTGTTTTTTCCACACTAATACAAGTGCTAAAGTGGTTTCCTGCACCAACAGAAGAGCGAAAAGTGGTTTTTCAACACTAACACAAGTGCGAAAAGTGGTTTTTCAACACTAACACAAGTGCGAAAAGTGGTTTTTCAACACTAACACAAGTGCGAAAAGTGGGTTTTCCACACTAATACAAGTGCAAAAGTGGTTTCCTGCACCAACACAAGTGCAAAAAGTGGTTTTTCAACACTAACACAAGTGCGAAAAGTGGTTTTTCAACACTATCACAAGTGCAAAAAGTGGTTTTTCAACACTAATACAAGTGCAAAAGTGGTTTCCTGCACCAACACAAGTGCGAAAAGTGGTTTTTCAACACTAACACAAGTGCGAAAAGTGGTTTTTCAACACTAACACAAGTGTGAAAAGTGTTTTTTCCACACTAATACAAGTGCAAAAGTGGTTTCCTGCACGAACACAAGTGCGAAAAGTGGTTTTTCAACACTAACACAAGTGCGAAAAGTGGTTTTTCAACACTAACACAAGTGCGAAAAGTGGTTTTTCAACACTAACACAAGTGCGAAAAGTGGATTTTCCACACTAATACAAGTGCAAAAGTGGTTTCCTGCACGAACACAAGTGCAAAAAGTGGTTTTTCAACACTAACACAAGTGCGAAAAGTGGTTTTTCAACACTATCACAAGTGCAAAAAGTGGTTTTTCAACACTAACACAAGTGCGAAAAGTGGTTTTTCAACACTAACACAAGTGCGAAAAGTGGTTTCCTGCACCAACACAAGTGCGAAAAGTGTTTTTTCCACAATAATACAAGTGCAAAAGTGGTTTCCTGCACCAACACAAGTGCGAAAAGTGGTTTTTCAACACTAACACAAGTGCGAAAAGTGGTTTTTCAACACTAACACAAGTGCGAAAAGTGGTTTTTCAACACTAATACAAGTGCGAAAAGTGGTTTTTTAACACTATCACAAGTGCAAAAGGTGTTTTTCCACACTAATACAAGTGCAAAAGTGGTTTCCTGCACAAACACAACTGCGAAAAGTGGTTTTTCAACACTAACACAAGAGCGAAAAGTGGTTTTTCAACACTAACACAAGTGCGAAAAGTGTTTTTTCCACACTAATACAAGTGCAAAAGTGGTTTCCTGCACCAACACAAGTGCGATAAGTGGTTTTTCAACACTAACACAAGTGCGAAAAGTGGTTTTTCCACACTATCACAAGTGCAAAAAGTGTTTTTTCCACACTAATACAAGTGCAAAAGTGGTTTCCTGCACCAACACAAGTGCGAAAAGTGGTTTTTCAACACTATCACAAGTGCGAAAAGTGGTTTTTCAACACTAACAAAAGTGAGAAAAGTGGTTTTTCAACACTATCACAAGTGCAAAAAGTGGTTTTTCAACACTAACACAAGTGCAAAAAGTGTTTTTTCCACACTAACACAAGTGCGAAAAGTGGTTTTTCAACACTATCACAAGTGCAAAAAGTGTTTTTTCCACACTAATACAAGTGGAAAAGTGGTTTTTCAACACTAACACAAGTGCGAAAAGTGGTTTGTCAACACTATCACAAGTGCGAAAAGTGGTTTTTCCACACTAATACAAGTGCAAAAGTGTTTTTTCAACACTAACACCAGTGCGAAAAGTGGTTTTTCAACACTAACACAAGAGCGAAAAGTGGTTTTTCAACACTATCACAAGTGCAAAAAGTGGATTTTCAACACTATCACAAGTGCAAAAAGTGTTTTTTCCACACTAATACAAGTGCAAACGTGGTTTCCTGCACCAACACAAGTGCAAAAGTGGTTTCCTGCACCAACACAAGTGCGAAAAGTGGTTTTTCAACACTAACACAAGTGCGAAAAGTGGTTTTTCAACACTAACACAAGTGCGAAAAGTGTCTTTTCCACACTAATACAAGTGCAGAAGTGGTTTTTCAACACTATCACAAGTGCAAAAAGTGTTTTTTCCACACTAATACAAGTGCAAAAGTGGTTTCCTGCACCAACACAAGTGCAAAAGTGGTTTCCTGCACCAACACAAGTGCGAAAAGTGGTTTTTCAACACTAACACAAGAGCGAAAAGTGGTTTTTCAACACTATCACAAGTGCAAAAAGTGGATTTTCAACACTATCACAAGTGCAAAAAGTGTTTTTTCCACACTAATACACGTGCAAAAGTGGTTTCCTGCACCAACACAAGTGCGAAAAGTGGTTTTTCAACACTAACACAAGTGCGAAAAGTGGTTTTTCAACACTATCACAAGTGCAAAAAGTGTTTTTTCCACA
The DNA here is from genome assembly GCF_964187855.1 of Myxine glutinosa. Lineage (NCBI taxonomy): Eukaryota > Metazoa > Chordata > Myxini > Myxiniformes > Myxinidae > Myxine > Myxine glutinosa. Next base: position 151,045,618 of record NC_136265.1, read on the forward strand.
CTAATACAAGTGCAAAAGTGGTTTCCTGCACCAACACAAGTGCGAAAAGTGGTTTTTCAACACTAACACAAGTGCGAAAAGTGGTTTTTCAACACTAATACAAGTGCGAAAAGTGTCTTTTCCACACTAATACAAGTGCAGAAGTGGTTTCCTGCACCAACACAAGTGCGAAAAGTGGTTTTTCAACACTAACACAAGTGCGAAAAGTGGTTTTTCAACACTAACACAAGTGCAAAAAGTGGTTTTTCAACACTAACACAAAAGCGAAAAGTGGTTTTTCCACACTAATACAAGTGCAAAAGTGGTTTCCTGCACCAACACAAGTGCGAAAAGTGGTTTTTCAACACTAACACAAGTGCGAAAAGTGGTTTTTCAACACTATCACAAGTGCGAAAAGTGGTTTTTCAACACTATCACAAGTGCAAAAAGTGTTTTTTCCACACTAATACAAGTGCAAAAGTGGTTTCCTGCACCAACACAAGTGCGAAAAGTGTTTTTTCAACACTAACACAAGTGCGAAAAGTGGTTTTTCAACACTAACACAAGTGTGAAAAGTGTTTTTTCCACACTAATACAAGTGCAAAAGTGGTTTCCTGCACGAACACAAGTGCGAAAAGTGGTTTTTCAACACTAACACAAGTGCGAAAAGTGGTTTTTCAACACTAACACAAGTGCGAAAAGTGGTTTTTCAACACTAACACAAGTGCGAAAAGTGGATTTTCCACACTAATACAAGTGCAAAAGTGGTTTCCTGCACGAACACAAGTGCAAAAAGTGGTTTTTCAACACTAACACAAGTGCGAAAAGTGTTTTTTCCACACTAATACAAGTGCAAAAGTGGTTTCCTGCACCAACAGAAGTGCGAAAAGTGGTTTTTCAACACTAACACAAGTGCGAAAAGTGGTTTTTCAACACTAACACAAGTGCAAAAAGTGGTTTTTCAACACTAACACAAGTGCGAAAAGTGGTTTTTCAACACTAACACAGTGCGAAAAGTGGTTTCCTGCACCAACACAAGTGCGAAAAGTGTTTTTTCAACAATAATACAAGTGCAAATGTGGTTTCCTGCACCAACACAAGTGCGAAAAGTGGTTTTTCAACACTAACACAAGTGCGAAAAGTGGTTTTTCAACACTAACACAAGTGCGAAAAGTGGTTTTTCAACACTAACACAAGTGCGAAAAGTGGTTTTTCCACACTAATACAAGTGCAAAAGTGGTTTCCTGCACCAACACAAGTGCGAAAAGTGGTTTTTCAACACTAACACAAGTGCGAAAAGTGGTTTTTCAACACTAACACAAGTGCGAAAAGTGTTTTTTCCACACTAATACAAGTGCAAAAGTGGTTTCCTGCACCAACACAGGTGCGAAAAGTGGTTTTTCAACACTAACACAAGTGCGAAAAGTGGTTTTTCAACACTAACACAAGTGCGAAAAGTGGTTTTTCAACACTAACACAAGTGCGAAAAGTGGATTTTCCACACTAATACAAGTGCAAAAGTGGTTTCCTGCACGAACACAAGTGCGAAAAGTGGTTTTTCCACAATAATACATGTGCAAAAGTGGTTTCCTGCACCAACACAAGTGCGAAAAGTGGTTTTTCCACAATAATACATGTGCAAAAGTGGTTTCCTGCACCAACACAAGTGCGAAAAGTGGTTTTTCAACACTAACACAAGTGCGAAAAGTGGTTTTTCAACACTAACACAAGTGCGAAAAGTGGTTTTTCAACACTAATACAAGTGCGAAAAGTGGTTTTTAAACACTATCACAAGTGCAAAAGGTGTTTTTCCACACTAATACAAGTGCAAAAGTGGTTTCCTGCACCAACACAAGTGCGAAAAGTGGTTTTTCAACACTAACACAAGTGCGAAAAGTGGTTTTTCAACACTAACACAAGTGCGAAAAGTGTTTTTTCCACACTAATACAAGTGCAAAAGTGGTTTCCTGCACCAACACAAGTGCGATAAGTGGTTTTTCAACACTAACACAAGTGCGAAAAGTGGTTTTTCCACACTATCACAAGTGCAAAAAGTGTTTTTTCCACACTAATACAAGTGCAAAAGTGGTTTCCTGCACCAACACAAGTGCGAAAAGTGGTTTTTCAACACTATCACAAGTGCGAAAAGTGGTTTTTCCACACTAATACAAGTGCAAAAGTGGTTTCCTGCACCAACACAAGTGCGAAAAGTGGTTTTTCAACACTAACACAAGTGCGAAAAGTGGTTTTTCCACACTATCACAAGTGCAAAAAGTGTTTTTTCCACACTAATACAAGTGCAAAAGTGGTTTACTGCACCAACACAAGTGCGAAAAGTGGTTTTTCAACACTATCACAAGTGCAAAAAGTGTTTTTTCCACACTAATACAAGTGCAAAAGTGGTTTCCTGCACCAACACAAGTGCGAAAAGTGGTTTTTCAACACTAACACAAGTGCGAAAAGTGGTTTTTCAACACTAACACAAGTGCGAAAAGTGTTTTTTCCACACTAATACAAGTGCTAAAGTGGTTTCCTGCACCAACAGAAGAGCGAAAAGTGGTTTTTCAACACTAACACAAGTGCGAAAAGTGGTTTTTCAACACTAACACAAGTGCGAAAAGTGGTTTTTCAACACTAACACAAGTGCGAAAAGTGGGTTTTCCACACTAATACAAGTGCAAAAGTGGTTTCCTGCACCAACACAAGTGCAAAAAGTGGTTTTTCAACACTAACACAAGTGCGAAAAGTGGTTTTTCAACACTATCACAAGTGCAAAAAGTGGTTTTTCAACACTAATACAAGTGCAAAAGTGGTTTCCTGCACCAACACAAGTGCGAAAAGTGGTTTTTCAACACTAACACAAGTGCGAAAAGTGGTTTTTCAACACTAACACAAGTGTGAAAAGTGTTTTTTCCACACTAATACAAGTGCAAAAGTGGTTTCCTGCACGAACACAAGTGCGAAAAGTGGTTTTTCAACACTAACACAAGTGCGAAAAGTGGTTTTTCAACACTAACACAAGTGCGAAAAGTGGTTTTTCAACACTAACACAAGTGCGAAAAGTGGATTTTCCACACTAATACAAGTGCAAAAGTGGTTTCCTGCACGAACACAAGTGCAAAAAGTGGTTTTTCAACACTAACACAAGTGCGAAAAGTGGTTTTTCAACACTATCACAAGTGCAAAAAGTGGTTTTTCAACACTAACACAAGTGCGAAAAGTGGTTTTTCAACACTAACACAAGTGCGAAAAGTGGTTTCCTGCACCAACACAAGTGCGAAAAGTGTTTTTTCCACAATAATACAAGTGCAAAAGTGGTTTCCTGCACCAACACAAGTGCGAAAAGTGGTTTTTCAACACTAACACAAGTGCGAAAAGTGGTTTTTCAACACTAACACAAGTGCGAAAAGTGGTTTTTCAACACTAATACAAGTGCGAAAAGTGGTTTTTTAACACTATCACAAGTGCAAAAGGTGTTTTTCCACACTAATACAAGTGCAAAAGTGGTTTCCTGCACCAACACAAGTGCGAAAAGTGGTTTTTCAACACTAACACAAGAGCGAAAAGTGGTTTTTCAACACTAACACAAGTGCGAAAAGTGGTTTTTCAACACTAACACAAGTGCGAAAAGTGGTTTTTCAACACTAACACAAGTGCGAAAAGTGGTTTTTCAACACTAACACAAGTGCGAAAAGTGGTTTTTCCACACTAATACAAGTGCAAAAGTGGTTTCCTGCACCAACACAAGTGCGAAAAGTGGTTTTTCAACACTAACACAAGTGCGAAAAGTGGTTTTTCAACACTAACAAGTGCGAAAAGTGTTTTTTCCACACTAATACAAGTGCAAAAGTGGTTTCCTGCACCAACACAGGTGCGAAAAGTGGTTTTTCAACACTAACACAAGTGCGAAAAGTGGTTTTTCAACACTAACACAAGTGCGAAAAGTGGTTTTTCAACACTAACACAAGTGCGAAAAGTGGATTTTCCACACTAATACAAGTGCAAAAGTGGTTTCCTGCACGAACACAAGTGCGAAAAGTGGTTTTTCCACAATAATACATGTGCAAAAGTGGTTTCCTGCACCAACACAAGTGCGAAAAGTGGTTTTTCCACAATAATACATGTGCAAAAGTGGTTTCCTGCACCAACACAAGTGCGAAAAGTGGTTTTTCAACACTAACACAAGTGCGAAAAGTGGTTTTTCAACACTAACACAAGTGCGAAAAGTGGTTTTTCAACACTAATACAAGTGCGAAAAGTGGTTTTTAAACACTATCACAAGTGCAAAAGGTGTTTTTCCACACTAATACAAGTGCAAAAGTGGTTTCCTGCACCAACACAAGTGCGAAAAGTGGTTTTTCAACACTAACACAAGTGCGAAAAGTGGTTTTTCAACACTAACACAAGTGCGAAAAGTGTTTTTTCCACACTAATACAAGTGCAAAAGTGGTTTCCTGCACCAACACAAGTGCGATAAGTGGTTTTTCAACACTAACACAAGTGCGAAAAGTGGTTTTTCCACACTATCACAAGTGCAAAAAGTGTTTTTTCCACACTAATACAAGTGCAAAAGTGGTTTCCTGCACCAACACAAGTGCGAAAAGTGGTTTTTCAACACTATCACAAGTGCGAAAAGTGGTTTTTCCACACTAATACAAGTGCAAAAGTGGTTTCCTGCACCAACACAAGTGCGAAAAGTGGTTTTTCAACACTAACACAAGTGCGAAAAGTGGTTTTTCCACACTATCACAAGTGCAAAAAGTGTTTTTTCCACACTAATACAAGTGCAAAAGTGGTTTACTGCACCAACACAAGTGCGAAAAGTGGTTTTTCAACACTATCACAAGTGCAAAAAGTGTTTTTTCCACACTAATACAAGTGCAAAAGTGGTTTCCTGCACCAACACAAGTGCGAAAAGTGGTTTTTCAACACTAACACAAGTGCGAAAAGTGGTTTTTCAACACTAACACAAGTGCGAAAAGTGTTTTTTCCACACTAATACAAGTGCTAAAGTGGTTTCCTGCACCAACAGAAGAGCGAAAAGTGGTTTTTCAACACTAACACAAGTGCGAAAAGTGGTTTTTCAACACTAACACAAGTGCGAAAAGTGGTTTTTCAACACTAACACAAGTGCGAAAAGTGGGTTTTCCACACTAATACAAGTGCAAAAGTGGTTTCCTGCACCAACACAAGTGCAAAAAGTGGTTTTTCAACACTAACACAAGTGCGAAAAGTGGTTTTTCAACACTATCACAAGTGCAAAAAGTGGTTTTTCAACACTAATACAAGTGCAAAAGTGGTTTCCTGCACCAACACAAGTGCGAAAAGTGGTTTTTCAACACTAACACAAGTGCGAAAAGTGGTTTTTCAACACTAACACAAGTGTGAAAAGTGTTTTTTCCACACTAATACAAGTGCAAAAGTGGTTTCCTGCACGAACACAAGTGCGAAAAGTGGTTTTTCAACACTAACACAAGTGCGAAAAGTGGTTTTTCAACACTAACACAAGTGCGAAAAGTGGTTTTTCAACACTAACACAAGTGCGAAAAGTGGATTTTCCACACTAATACAAGTGCAAAAGTGGTTTCCTGCACGAACACAAGTGCAAAAAGTGGTTTTTCAACACTAACACAAGTGCGAAAAGTGGTTTTTCAACACTATCACAAGTGCAAAAAGTGGTTTTTCAACACTAACACAAGTGCGAAAAGTGGTTTTTCAACACTAACACAAGTGCGAAAAGTGGTTTCCTGCACCAACACAAGTGCGAAAAGTGGTTTCCTGCACCAACACAAGTGCGAAAAGTGTTTTTTCCACAATAATACAAGTGCAAAAGTGGTTTCCTGCACCAACACAAGTGCGAAAAGTGGTTTTTCAACACTAACACAAGTGCGAAAAGTGGTTTTTCAACACTAACACAAGTGCGAAAAGTGGTTTTTCAACACTAATACAAGTGCGAAAAGTGGTTTTTTAACACTATCACAAGTGCAAAAGGTGTTTTTCCACACTAATACAAGTGCAAAAGTGGTTTCCTGCACCAACACAAGTGCGAAAAGTGGTTTTTCAACACTAACACAAGAGCGAAAAGTGGTTTTTCAACACTAACACAAGTGCGAAAAGTGTTTTTTCCACACTAATACAAGTGCAAAAGTGGTTTCCTGCACCAACACAAGTGCGATAAGTGGTTTTTCAACACTAACACAAGTGCGAAAAGTGGTTTTTCCACACTATCACAAGTGCAAAAAGTGTTTTTTCCACACTAATACAAGTGCAAAAGTGGTTTCCTGCACCAACACAAGTGCGAAAAGTGGTTTTTCAACACTATCACAAGTGCGAAAAGTGGTTTTTCAACACTAACAAAAGTGAGAAAAGTGGTTTTTCAACACTATCACAAGTGCAAAACGTGGTTTTTCAACACTAACACAAGTGCAAAAAGTGTTTTTTCCACACTAACACAAGTGCGAAAAGTGGTTTTTCAACACTATCACAAGTGCAAAAAGTGTTTTTTCCACACTAATACAAGTGGAAAAGTGGTTTTTCAACACTAACACAAGTGCGAAAAGTGGTTTGTCAACACTATCACAAGTGCGAAAAGTGGTTTTTCCACACTAATACAAGTGCAAAAGTGTTTTTTCAACACTAACACCAGTGCGAAAAGTGGTTTTTCAACACTAACACAAGAGCGAAAAGTGGTTTTTCAACACTATCACAAGTGCAAAAAGTGGATTTTCAACACTATCACAAGTGCAAAAAGTGTTTTTTCCACACTAATACAAGTGCAAACGTGGTTTCCTGCACCAACACAAGTGCAAAAGTGGTTTCCTGCACCAACACAAGTGCGAAAAGTGGTTTTTCAACACTAACACAAGTGCGAAAAGTGGTTTTTCAACACTAACACAAGTGCGAAAAGTGTCTTTTCCACACTAATACAAGTGCAGAAGTGGTTTTTCAACACTATCACAAGTGCAAAAAGTGTTTTTTCCACACTAATACAAGTGCAAAAGTGGTTTCCTGCACCAACACAAGTGCAAAAGTGGTTTCCTGCACCAACACAAGTGCGAAAAGTGGTTTTTCAACACTAACACAAGAGCGAAAAGTGGTTTTTCAACACTATCACAAGTGCAAAAAGTGGATTTTCAACACTATCACAAGTGCAAAAAGTGTTTTTTCCACACTAATACACGTGCAAAAGTGGTTTCCTGCACCAACACAAGTGCGAAAAGTGGTTTTTCAACACTAACACAAGTGCGAAAAGTGGTTTTTCAACACTATCACAAGTGCAAAAAGTGTTTTTTCCACACTAATACAAGTGCAAAAGTGGTTTCCTGCACCAACACAAGTGCGAAAAGTGGTTTTTCAACACTAACACAAGTGCGAAAAGTGGTTTTTCAACACTAATACAAGTGCGAAAAGTGTCTTTTCCACACTAATACAAGTGCAGAAGTGGTTTCCTGCACCAACACAAGTGCGAAAAGTGGTTTTTCAACACTAACACAAGTGCGAAAAGTGGTTTTTCAACACTAACACAAGTGCAAAAAGTGGTTTTTCAACACTAACACAAAAGCGAAAAGTGGTTTTTCCACACTAATACAAGTGCAAAAGTGGTTTCCTGCACCAACACAAGTGCGAAAAGTGGTTTTTCAACACTAACACAAGTGCGAAAAGTGGTTTTTCAACACTATCACAAGTGCGAAAAGTGGTTTTTCAACACTATCACAAGTGCAAAAAGTGTTTTTTCCACACTAATACAAGTGCAAAAGTGGTTTCCTGCACCAACACAAGTGCGAAAAGTGTTTTTTCAACACTAACACAAGTGCGAAAAGTGGTTTTTCAACACTAACACAAGTGTGAAAAGTGTTTTTTCCACACTAATACAAGTGCAAAAGTGGTTTCCTGCACGAACACAAGTGCGAAAAGTGGTTTTTCAACACTAACACAAGTGCGAAAAGTGGTTTTTCAACACTAACACAAGTGCGAAAAGTGGTTTTTCAACACTAACACAAGTGCGAAAAGTGGATTTTCCACACTAATACAAGTGCAAAAGTGGTTTCCTGCACGAACACAAGTGCAAAAAGTGGTTTTTCAACACTAACACAAGTGCGAAAAGTGGTTTTTCAACACTATCACAAGTGCAAAAAGTGGTTTTTCAACACTAACACAAGTGCGAAAAGTGGTTTTTCAACACTAACACAAGTGCGAAAAGTGGTTTCCTGCACCAACACAAGTGCGAAAAGTGTTTTTTCCACAATAATACAAGTGCAAAAGTGGTTTCCTGCACCAACACAAGTGCAAAAGTGGTTTCCTGCACTAACACAAGTGCGAAAAGTGGTTTTTCAACACTAACACAAGAGCGAAAAGTGGTTTTTCAACACTATCACAAGTGCAAAAAGTGGATTTTCAACACTATCACAAGTGCAAAAAGTGTTTTTTCCACACTAATACACGTGCAAAAGTGGTTTCCTGCACCAACACAAGTGCGAAAAGTGGTTTTTCAACACTAACACAAGTGCGAAAAGTGGTTTTTCAACACTATCACAAGTGCAAAAAGTGTTTTTTCCACACTAATACAAGTGCAAAAGTGGTTTCCTGCACCAACACAAGTGCGAAAAGTGGTTTTTCAACACTAACACAAGTGCGAAAAGTGGTTTTTCAACACTAATACAAGTGCGAAAAGTGTCTTTTCCACACTAATACAAGTGCAGAAGTGGTTTCCTGCACCAACACAAGTGCGAAAAGTGGTTTTTCAACACTAACACAAGTGCGAAAAGTGGTTTTTCAACACTAACACAAGTGCAAAAAGTGGTTTTTCAACACTAACACAAAAGCGAAAAGTGGTTTTTCCACACTAATACAAGTGCAAAAGTGGTTTCCTGCACCAACACAAGTGCGAAAAGTGGTTTTTCAACACTAACACAAGTGCGAAAAGTGGTTTTTCAACACTATCACAAGTGCGAAAAGTGGTTTTTCAACACTATCACAAGTGCAAAAAGTGTTTTTTCCACACTAATACAAGTGCAAAAGTGGTTTCCTGCACCAACACAAGTGCGAAAAGTGTTTTTTCAACACTAACACAAGTGCGAAAAGTGGTTTTTCAACACTAACACAAGTGTGAAAAGTGTTTTTTCCACACTAATACAAGTGCAAAAGTGGTTTCCTGCACGAACACAAGTGCGAAAAGTGGTTTTTCAACACTAACACAAGTGCGAAAAGTGGTTTTTCAACACTAACACAAGTGCGAAAAGTGGTTTTTCAACACTAACACAAGTGCGAAAAGTGGATTTTCCACACTAATACAAGTGCAAAAGTGGTTTCCTGCACGAACACAAGTGCAAAAAGTGGTTTTTCAACACTAACACAAGTGCGAAAAGTGTTTTTTCCACACTAATACAAGTGCAAAAGTGGTTTCCTGCACCAACAGAAGTGCGAAAAGTGGTTTTTCAACACTAACACAAGTGCGAAAAGTGGTTTTTCGAACACTAACAAAAGTGCAAAAAGTGGTTTTTCAACACTAACACAAGTGCGAAAAGTGGTTTTTCAACACTAACACAGTGCGAAAAGTGGTTTCCTGCACCAACACAAGTGCGAAAAGTGTTTTTTCAACAATAATACAAGTGCAAATGTGGTTTCCTGCACCAACACAAGTGCGAAAAGTGGTTTTTCAACACTAACACAAGTGCGAAAAGTGGTTTTTCAACACTAACACAAGTGCGAAAAGTGGTTTTTCAACACTAACACAAGTGCGAAAAGTGGTTTTTCCACACTAATACAAGTGCAAAAGTGGTTTCCTGCACCAACACAAGTGCGAAAAGTGGTTTTTCAACACTAACACAAGTGCGAAAAGTGGTTTTTCAACACTAACACAATTACGAAAAGTGTTTTTTCCACACTAATACAATTGCAAAAGTGGTTTCCTGCACCAACACAGGTGCGAAAAGTGGTTTTTCAACACTAACACAAGTGCGAAAAGTGGTTTTTCAACACTAACACAAGTGCGAAAAGTGGTTTTTCAACACTAACACAAGTGCGAAAAGTGGATTTTCCACACTAATACAAGTGCAAAAGTGGTTTCCTGCACGAACACAAGTGCGAAAAGTGGTTTTTCCACAATAATACATGTGCAAAAGTGGTTTCCTGCACCAACACAAGTGCGAAAAGTGGTTTTTCCACAATAATACATGTGCAAAAGTGGTTTCCTGCACCAACACAAGTGCGAAAAGTGGTTTTTCAACACTAACACAAGTGCGAAAAGTGGTTTTTCAACACTAACACAAGTGCGAAAAGTGGTTTTTCAACACTAATACAAGTGCGAAAAGTGGTTTTTAAACACTATCACAAGTGCAAAAGGTGTTTTTCCACACTAATACAAGTGCAAAAGTGGTTTCCTGCACCAACACAAGTGCGAAAAGTGGTTTTTCAACACTAACACAAGTGCGAAAAGTGGTTTTTCAACACTAACACAAGTGCGAAAAGTGTTTTTTCCACACTAATACAAGTGCAAAAGTGGTTTCCTGCACCAACACAAGTGCGATAAGTGGTTTTTCAACACTAACACAAGTGCGAAAAGTGGTTTTTCCACACTATCACAAGTGCAAAAAGTGTTTTTTCCACACTAATACAAGTGCAAAAGTGGTTTCCTGCACCAACACAAGTGCGAAAAGTGGTTTTTCAACACTATCACAAGTGCGAAAAGTGGTTTTTCCACACTAATACAAGTGCAAAAGTGGTTTCCTGCACCAACACAAGTGCGAAAAGTGGTTTTTCAACACTAACACAAGTGCGAAAAGTGGTTTTTCCACACTATCACAAGTGCAAAAAGTGTTTTTTCCACACTAATACAAGTGCAAAAGTGGTTTACTGCACCAACACAAGTGCGAAAAGTGGTTTTTCAACACTAACACAAGTGCAAAAAGTGTTTTTTCCACACTAATACAAGTGCAAAAGTGGTTTCCTGCACCAACACAAGTGCGAAAAGTGGTTTTTCAACACTAACACAAGTGCGAAAAGTGGTTTTTCAACACTAACACAAGTGCGAAAAGTGTTTTTTCCACACTAATACAAGTGCTAAAGTGGTTTCCTGCACCAACAGAAGAGCGAAAAGTGGTTTTTCAACACTAACACAAGTGCGAAAAGTGGTTTTTCAACACTAACACAAGTGCGAAAAGTGGTTTTTCAACACTAACACAAGTGCGAAAAGTGGGTTTTCCACACTAATACAAGTGCAAAAGTGGTTTCCTGCACCAACACAAGTGCAAAAAGTGGTTTTTCAACACTAACACAAGTGCGAAAAGTGGTTTTTCAACACTATCACAAGTGCAAAAAGTGGTTTTTCAACACTAATACAAGTGCAAAAGTGGTTTCCTGCACCAACACAAGTGCGAAAAGTGGTTTTTCAACACTAACACAAGTGCGAAAAGTGGTTTTTCAACACTAACACAAGTGTGAAAAGTGTTTTTTCCACACTAATACAAGTGCAAAAGTGGTTTCCTGCACGAACACAAGTGCGAAAAGTGGTTTTTCAACACTAACACAAGTGCGAAAAGTGGTTTTTCAACACTAACACAAGTGCGAAAAGTGGTTTTTCAACACTAACACAAGTGCGAAAAGTGGATTTTCCACACTAATACAAGTGCAAAAGTGGTTTCCTGCACGAACACAAGTGCAAAAAGTGGTTTTTCAACACTAACACAAGTGCGAAAAGTGGTTTTTCAACACTATCACAAGTGCAAAAAGTGGTTTTTCAACACTAACACAAGTGCGAAAAGTGGTTTTTCAACACTAACACAAGTGCGAAAAGTGGTTTCCTGCACCAACACAAGTGCGAAAAGTGTTTTTTCCACAATAATACAAGTGCAAAAGTGGTTTCCTGCACCAACACAAGTGCGAAAAGTGGTTTTTCAACACTAACACAAGTGCGAAAAGTGGTTTTTCAACACTAACACAAGTGCGAAAAGTGGTTTTTCAACACTAATACAAGTGCGAAAAGTGGTTTTTTAACACTATCACAAGTGCAAAAGGTGTTTTTCCACACTAATACAAGTGCAAAAGTGGTTTCCTGCACCAACACAAGTGCGAAAAGTGGTTTTTCAACACTAACACAAGAGCGAAAAGTGGTTTTTCAACACTAACACAAGTGCGAAAAGTGGTTTTTCAACACTAACACAAGTGCGAAAAGTGGTTTTTCAACACTAACACAAGTGCGAAAAGTGGTTTTTCAACACTAACACAAGTGCGAAAAGTGGTTTTTCCACACTAATACAAGTGCAAAAGTGGTTTCCTGCACCAACACAAGTGCGAAAAGTGGTTTTTCAACACTAACACAAGTGCGAAAAGTGGTTTTTCAACACTAACAAGTGCGAAAAGTGTTTTTTCCACACTAATACAAGTGCAAAAGTGGTTTCCTGCACCAACACAGGTGCGAAAAGTGGTTTTTCAACACTAACACAAGTGCGAAAAGTGGTTTTTCAACACTAACACAAGTGCGAAAAGTGGTTTTTCAACACTAACACAAGTGCGAAAAGTGGATTTTCCACACTAATACAAGTGCAAAAGTGGTTTCCTGCACGAACACAAGTGCGAAAAGTGGTTTTTCCACAATAATACATGTGCAAAAGTGGTTTCCTGCACCAACACAAGTGCGAAAAGTGGTTTTTCCACAATAATACATGTGCAAAAGTGGTTTCCTGCACCAACACAAGTGCGAAAAGTGGTTTTTCAACACTAACACAAGTGCGAAAAGTGGTTTTTCAACACTAACACAAGTGCGAAAAGTGGTTTTTCAACACTAATACAAGTGCGAAAAGTGGTTTTTAAACACTATCACAAGTGCAAAAGGTGTTTTTCCACACTAATACAAGTGCAAAAGTGGTTTCCTGCACCAACACAAGTGCGAAAAGTGGTTTTTCAACACTAACACAAGTGCGAAAAGTGGTTTTTCAACACTAACACAAGTGCGAAAAGTGTTTTTTCCACACTAATACAAGTGCAAAAGTGGTTTCCTGCACCAACACAAGTGCGATAAGTGGTTTTTCAACACTAACACAAGTGCGAAAAGTGGTTTTTCCACACTATCACAAGTGCAAAAAGTGTTTTTTCCACACTAATACAAGTGCAAAAGTGGTTTCCTGCACCAACACAAGTGCGAAAAGTGGTTTTTCAACACTATCACAAGTGCGAAAAGTGGTTTTTCCACACTAATACAAGTGCAAAAGTGGTTTCCTGCACCAACACAAGTGCGAAAAGTGGTTTTTCAACACTAACACAAGTGCGAAAAGTGGTTTTTCCACACTATCACAAGTGCAAAAAGTGTTTTTTCCACACTAATACAAGTGCAAAAGTGGTTTACTGCACCAACACAAGTGCGAAAAGTGGTTTTTCAACACTATCACAAGTGCAAAAAGTGTTTTTTCCACACTAATACAAGTGCAAAAGTGGTTTCCTGCACCAACACAAGTGCGAAAAGTGGTTTTTCAACACTAACACAAGTGCGAAAAGTGGTTTTTCAACACTAACACAAGTGCGAAAAGTGTTTTTTCCACACTAATACAAGTGCTAAAGTGGTTTCCTGCACCAACAGAAGAGCGAAAAGTGGTTTTTCAACACTAACACAAGTGCGAAAAGTGGTTTTTCAACACTAACACAAGTGCGAAAAGTGGTTTTTCAACACTAACACAAGTGCGAAAAGTGGGTTTTCCACACTAATACAAGTGCAAAAGTGGTTTCCTGCACCAACACAAGTGCAAAAAGTGGTTTTTCAACACTAACACAAGTGCGAAAAGTGGTTTTTCAACACTATCACAAGTGCAAAAAGTGGTTTTTCAACACTAATACAAGTGCAAAAGTGGTTTCCTGCACCAACACAAGTGCGAAAAGTGGTTTTTCAACACTAACACAAGTGCGAAAAGTGGTTTTTCAACACTAACACAAGTGTGAAAAGTGTTTTTTCCACACTAATACAAGTGCAAAAGTGGTTTCCTGCACGAACACAAGTGCGAAAAGTGGTTTTTCAACACTAACACAAGTGCGAAAAGTGGTTTTTCAACACTAACACAAGTGCGAAAAGTGGTTTTTCAACACTAACACAAGTGCGAAAAGTGGATTTTCCACACTAATACAAGTGCAAAAGTGGTTTCCTGCACGAACACAAGTGCAAAAAGTGGTTTTTCAACACTAACACAAGTGCGAAAAGTGGTTTTTCAACACTATCACAAGTGCAAAAAGTGGTTTTTCAACACTAACACAAGTGCGAAAAGTGGTTTTTCAACACTAACACAAGTGCGAAAAGTGGTTTCCTGCACCAACACAAGTGCGAAAAGTGTTTTTTCCACAATAATACAAGTGCAAAAGTGGTTTCCTGCACCAACACAAGTGCGAAAAGTGGTTTTTCAACACTAACACAAGTGCGAAAAGTGGTTTTTCAACACTAACACAAGTGCGAAAAGTGGTTTTTCAACACTAATACAAGTGCGAAAAGTGGTTTTTTAACACTATCACAAGTGCAAAAGGTGTTTTTCCACACTAATACAAGTGCAAAAGTGGTTTCCTGCACCAACACAAGTGCGAAAAGTGGTTTTTCAACACTAACACAAGAGCGAAAAGTGGTTTTTCAACACTAACACAAGTGCGAAAAGTGTTTTTTCCACACTAATACAAGTGCAAAAGTGGTTTCCTGCACCAACACAAGTGCGATAAGTGGTTTTTCAACACTAACACAAGTGCGAAAAGTGGTTTTTCCACACTATCACAAGTGCAAAAAGTGTTTTTTCCACACTAATACAAGTGCAAAAGTGGTTTCCTGCACCAACACAAGTGCGAAAAGTGGTTTCCTGCACCAACACAAGTGCGAAAAGTGTTTTTTCCACAATAATACAAGTGCAAAAGTGGTTTCCTGCACCAACACAAGTGCGAAAAGTGGTTTTTCAACACTAACACAAGTGCGAAAAGTGGTTTTTCAACACTAACACAAGTGCGAAAAGTGGTTTTTCAACACTAATACAAGTGCGAAAAGTGGTTTTTTAACACTATCACAAGTGCAAAAGGTGTTTTTCCACACTAATACAAGTGCAAAAGTGGTTTCCTGCACCAACACAAGTGCGAAAAGTGGTTTTTCAACACTAACACAAGAGCGAAAAGTGGTTTTTCAACACTAACACAAGTGCGAAAAGTGGTTTTTCAACACTAACACAAGTGCGAAAAGTGGTTTTTCAACACTAACACAAGTGCGAAAAGTGGTTTTTCAACACTAACACAAGTGCGAAAAGTGGTTTTTCCACACTAATACAAGTGCAAAAGTGGTTTCCTGCACCAACACAAGTGCGAAAGTGGTTTTTCAACACTAACACAAGTGCGAAAAGTGGTTTTTCAACACTAACAAGTGCGAAAAGTGTTTTTTCCACACTAATACAAGTGCAAAAGTGGTTTCCTGCACCAACACAGGTGCGAAAAGTGGTTTTTCAACACTAACACAAGTGCGAAAAGTGGTTTTTCAACACTAACACAAGTGCGAAAAGTGGTTTTTCAACACTAACACAAGTGCGAAAAGTGGATTTTCCACACTAATACAAGTGCAAAAGTGGTTTCCTGCACGAACACAAGTGCGAAAAGTGGTTTTTCCACAATAATACATGTGCAAAAGTGGTTTCCTGCACCAACACAAGTGCGAAAAGTGGTTTTTCCACAATAATACATGTGCAAAAGTGGTTTCCTGCACCAACACAAGTGCGAAAAGTGGTTTTCAACACTAACACAAGTGCGAAAAGTGGTTTTTCAACACTAACACAAGTGCGAAAAGTGGTTTTTCAACACTAATACAAGTGCGAAAAGTGGTTTTTAAACACTATCACAAGTGCAAAAGGTGTTTTTCCACACTAATACAAGTGCAAAAGTGGTTTCCTGCACCAACACAAGTGCGAAAAGTGGTTTTTCAACACTAACACAGTGCGAAAAGTGGTTTTTCAACACTAACACAAGTGCGAAAAGTGTTTTTTCCACACTAATACAAGTGCAAAAGTGGTTTCCTGCACCAACACAAGTGCGATAAGTGGTTTTTCAACACTAACACAAGTGCGAAAAGTGGTTTTTCCACACTATCACAAGTGCAAAAAGTGTTTTTTCCACACTAATACAAGTGCAAAAGTGGTTTCCCTGCACCAACACAAGTGCGAAAAGTGGTTTTTCAACACTATCACAAGTGCGAAAAGTGGTTTTTCCACACTAATACAAGTGCAAAAGTGGTTTCCTGCACCAACACAAGTGCGAAAAGTGGTTTTTCAACACTAACACAAGTGCGAAAAGTGGTTTTTCCACACTATCACAAGTGCAAAAAGTGTTTTTTCCACACTAATACAAGTGCAAAAGTGGTTTACTGCACCAACACAAGTGCGAAAAGTGGTTTTTCAACACTATCACAAGTGCAAAAAGTGTTTTTTCCACACTAATACAAGTGCAAAAGTGGTTTCCTGCACCAACACAAGTGCGAAAAGTGGTTTTCAACACTAACACAAGTGCGAAAAGTGGTTTTTCAACACTAACACAAGTGCGAAAAGTGTTTTTTCCACACTAATACAAGTGCTAAAGTGGTTTCCTGCACCAACAGAAGAGCGAAAAGTGGTTTTTCAACACTAACACAAGTGCGAAAAGTGGTTTTTCAACACTAACACAAGTGCGAAAAGTGGTTTTTCAACACTAACACAAGTGCGAAAAGTGGGTTTTCCACACTAATACAAGTGCAAAAGTGGTTTCCTGCACCAACACAAGTGCAAAAAGTGGTTTTTCAACACTAACACAAGTGCGAAAAGTGGTTTTTCAACACTATCACAAGTGCAAAAAGTGGTTTTTCAACACTTAATACAAGTGCAAAAGTGGTTTCCTGCACCAACACAAGTGCGAAAAGTGGTTTTTCAACACTAACACAAGTGCGAAAAGTGGTTTTTCAACACTAACACAAGTGTGAAAAGTGTTTTTTCCACACTAATACAAGTGCAAAAGTGGTTTCCTGCACGAACACAAGTGCGAAAAGTGGTTTTTCAACACTAACACAAGTGCGAAAAGTGGTTTTTCAACACTAACACAAGTGCGAAAAGTGGTTTTTCAACACTAACACAAGTGCGAAAAGTGGATTTTCCACACTAATACAAGTGCAAAAGTGGTTTCCTGCACGAACACAAGTGCAAAAAAGTGGTTTTTCAACACTAACACAAGTGCGAAAAGTGGTTTTTCAACACTATCACAAGTGCAAAAAGTGGTTTTTCAACACTAACACAAGTGCGAAAAGTGGTTTTTCAACACTAACACAAGTGCGAAAAGTGGTTTCCTGCACCAACACAAGTGCGAAAAGTGTTTTTTCCACAATAATACAAGTGCAAAAGTGGTTTCCTGCACCAACACAAGTGCGAAAAGTGGTTTTTCAACACTAACACAAGTGCGAAAAGTGGTTTTTCAACACTAACACAAGTGCGAAAAGTGGTTTTTCAACACTAATACAAGTGCGAAAAGTGGTTTTTTAACACTATCACAAGTGCAAAAGGTGTTTTTCCACACTAATACAAGTGCAAAAGTGGTTTCCTGCACCAACACAAGTGCGAAAAGTGGTTTTTTCAACACTAACACAAGAGCGAAAAGTGGTTTTTCAACACTAACACAAGTGCGAAAAGTGTTTTTTCCACACTAATACAAGTGCAAAAGTGGTTTCCTGCACCAACACAAGTGCGATAAGTGGTTTTCAACACTAACACAAGTGCGAAAAGTGGTTTTTCCACACTATCACAAGTGCAAAAAGTGTTTTTTCCACACTAATACAAGTGCAAAAAGTGGTTTCCTGCACCAACACAAGTGCGAAAAGTGGTTTTTCAACACTATCACAAGTGCGAAAAGTGGTTTTTCAACACTAACAAAAGTGAGAAAAGTGGTTTTTCAACACTATCACAAGTGCAAAAAGTGGTTTTTTCAACACTAACACAAGTGCAAAAAGTGTTTTTTTCCACACTAACACAAGTGCGAAAAGTGGTTTTTCAACACTATCACAAGTGCAAAAAGTGTTTTTTCCACACTAATACAAGTGGAAAAGTGGTTTTTCAACACTAACAAGTGCGAAAAGTGGTTTGTCAACACTATCACAAGTGCGAAAAGTGGTTTTTCCACACTAATACAAGTGCAAAAGTGTTTTTTCAACACTAACACCAGTGCGAAAAGTGGTTTTTCAACACTAACACAAGAGCGAAAAGTGGTTTTTCAACACTATCACAAGTGCAAAAAGTGGATTTTCAACACTATCACAAGTGCAAAAAGTGTTTTTTCCACACTAATACAAGTGCAAACGTGGTTTCCTGCACCAACACAAGTGCAAAAGTGGTTTCCTGCACCAACACAAGTGCGAAAAGTGGTTTTTCAACACTAACACAAGTGCGAAAAGTGGTTTTTCAACACTAACACAAGTGCGAAAAGTGTCTTTTCCACACTAATACAAGTGCAGAAGTGGTTTTTCAACACTATCACAAGTGCAAAAAGTGTTTTTTCCACACTAATACAAGTGCAAAAGTGGTTTCCTGCACCAACACAAGTGCAAAAGTGGTTTCCTGCACCAACACAAGTGCGAAAAGTGGTTTTTCAACACTAACACAAGAGCGAAAAGTGGTTTTTCAACACTATCACAAGTGCAAAAAGTGGATTTTCAACACTATCACAAGTGCAAAAAGTGTTTTTTCCACACTAATACACGTGCAAAAGTGGTTTCCTGCACCAACACAAGTGCGAAAAGTGGTTTTTCAACACTAACACAAGTGCGAAAAGTGGTTTTTCAACACTATCACAAGTGCAAAAAGTGTTTTTTCCACACTAATACAAGTGCAAAAGTGGTTTCCTGCACCAACACAAGTGCGAAAAGTGGTTTTTCAACACTAACACAAGTGCGAAAAGTGGTTTTTCAACACTAATACAAGTGCGAAAAGTGTCTTTTCCACACTAATACAAGTGCAGAAGTGGTTTCCTGCACCAACACAAGTGCGAAAAGTGGTTTTTCAACACTAACACAAGTGCGAAAAGTGGTTTTTCAACACTAACACAAGTGCAAAAAGTGGTTTTTCAACACTAACACAAAAGCGAAAAGTGGTTTTTCCACACTAATACAAGTGCAAAAGTGGTTTCCTGCACCAACACAAGTGCGAAAAGTGGTTTTTCAACACTAACACAAGTGCGAAAAGTGGTTTTTCAACACTATCACAAGTGCGAAAAGTGGTTTTTCAACACTATCACAAGTGCAAAAAGTGTTTTTTCCACACTAATACAAGTGCAAAAGTGGTTTCCTGCACCAACACAAGTGCGAAAAGTGTTTTTTCAACACTAACACAAGTGCGAAAAGTGGTTTTTCAACACTAACACAAGTGTGAAAAGTGTTTTTTCCACACTAATACAAGTGCAAAAGTGGTTTCCTGCACGAACACAAGTGCGAAAAGTGGTTTTTCAACACTAACACAAGTGCGAAAAGTGGTTTTTCAACACTAACACAAGTGCGAAAAGTGGTTTTTCAACACTAACACAAGTGCGAAAAGTGGATTTTCCACACTAATACAAGTGCAAAAGTGGTTTCCTGCACGAACACAAGTGCAAAAAGTGGTTTTTCAACACTAACACAAGTGCGAAAAGTGGTTTTTCAACACTATCACAAGTGCAAAAAGTGGTTTTTCAACACTAACACAAGTGCGAAAAGTGGTTTTTCAACACTAACACAAGTGCGAAAAGTGGTTTCCTGCACCAACACAAGTGCGAAAAGTGTTTTTTCCACAATAATACAAGTGCAAAAGTGGTTTCCTGCACCAACACAAGTGCGAAAAGTGGTTTTTTCAACACTAACACAAGTGCGAAAAGTGGTTTTTCAACACTAACACAAGTGCGAAAAGTGGTTTTTCAACACTAATACAAGTGCGAAAAGTGGTTTTTTAACACTATCACAAGTGCAAAAGGTGTTTTTCCACACTAATACAAGTGCAAAAGTGGTTTCCTGCACCAACACAAGTGCGAAAAGTGGTTTTTCAACACTAACACAAGAGCGAAAAGTGGTTTTTCAACACTAACACAAGTGCGAAAAGTGTTTTTTCCACACTAATACAAGTGCAAAAGTGGTTTCCTGCACCAACACAAGTGCGATAAGTGGTTTTTCAACACTAACACAAGTGCGAAAAGTGGTTTTTCCACACTATCACAAGTGCAAAAAGTGTTTTTTCCACACTAATACAAGTGCAAAAGTGGTTTCCTGCACCAACACAAGTGCGAAAAGTGGTTTTTCAACACTATCACAAGTGCGAAAAGTGGTTTTTCAACACTAACAAAAGTGAGAAAAGTGGTTTTTCAACACTATCACAAGTGCAAAAAGTGGTTTTTCAACACTAACACAAGTGCAAAAAGTGTTTTTTCCACACTAACACAAGTGCGAAAAGTGGTTTTTCAACACTATCACAAGTGCAAAAAGTGTTTTTTCCACACTAATACAAGTGGAAAAGTGGTTTTTCAACACTAACACAAGTGCGAAAAGTGGTTTGTCAACACTATCACAAGTGCGAAAAGTGGTTTTTCCACACTAATACAAGTGCAAAAGTGTTTTTTCAACACTAACACCAGTGCGAAAAGTGGTTTTTCAACACTAACACAAGAGCGAAAAGTGGTTTTTCAACACTATCACAAGTGCAAAAAGTGGATTTTCAACACTATCACAAGTGCAAAAAGTGTTTTTTCCACACTAATACAAGTGCAAACGTGGTTTCCTGCACCAACACAAGTGCAAAAGTGGTTTCCTGCACCAACACAAGTGCGAAAAGTGGTTTTTCAACACTAACACAAGTGCGAAAAGTGGTTTTTCAACACTAACACAAGTGCGAAAAGTGTCTTTTCCACACTAATACAAGTGCAGAAGTGGTTTTTCAACACTATCACAAGTGCAAAAAGTGTTTTTTCCACACTAATACAAGTGCAAAAGTGGTTTCCTGCACCAACACAAGTGCAAAAGTGGTTTCCTGCACCAACACAAGTGCGAAAAGTGGTTTTTCAACACTAACACAAGAGCGAAAAGTGGTTTTTCAACACTATCACAAGTGCAAAAAGTGGATTTTCAACACTATCACAAGTGCAAAAAGTGTTTTTTCCACACTAATACACGTGCAAAAGTGGTTTCCTGCACCAACACAAGTGCGAAAAGTGGTTTTTCAACACTAACACAAGTGCGAAAAGTGGTTTTTCAACACTATCACAAGTGCAAAAAGTGTTTTTTCCACACTAATACAAGTGCAAAAGTGGTTTCCTGCACTAACACAAGTGCGAAAAGTGGTTTTTCAACACTAACACAAGTGCGAAAAGTGGTTTTTCAACACTAATACAAGTGCGAAAAGTGTCTTTTCCACACTAATACAAGTGCAGAAGTGGTTTCCTGCACCAACACAAGTGCGAAAAGTGGTTTTTCAACACTAACACAAGTGCGAAAAGTGGTTTTTCAACACTAACACAAGTGCAAAAAGTGGTTTTTCAACACTAACACAAAAGCGAAAAGTGGTTTTTCCACACTAATACAAGTGCAAAAGTGGTTTCCTGCACCAACACAAGTGCGAAAAGTGGTTTTTCAACACTAACACAAGTGCGAAAAGTGGTTTTTCAACACTATCACAAGTGCGAAAAGTGGTTTTTCAACACTATCACAAGTGCAAAAAGTGTTTTTTCCACACTAATACAAGTGCAAAAGTGGTTTCCTGCACCAACACAAGTGCGAAAAGTGTTTTTTCAACACTAACACAAGTGCGAAAAGTGGTTTTTCAACACTAACACAAGGGCAAAAAGTGTTTTTTCCACACTAATACAAGTGCAAAAGTGGTTTCCTGCACCAACACAAGTGCGAAAAGTGGTTTTGCAACACTAACACAAGTGCGAAAAGTGGTTTTTCAACACTAACACAAGTGCGAAAAGTGGTTTTTCAACACTAACACAAGGGCAAAAAGTGTTTTTTCCACACTAATACAAGTGCAAAAGTGGTTTCCTGCACCAACACAAGTGCGAAAAGTGGTTTTGCAACACTAACACAAGTGCGAAAAGTGGTTTTTCAACACTATCACAAGTGCGAAAAGTGGTTTTTCAACACTATCACAAGTGCAAAAAGTGTTTTTTCCACACTAATACAAGTGCAAAAGTGGTTTCCTGCACCAACACAAGTGCGAAAAGTGGTTTTTCAACACTATCACAAGTGCAAAAAGTGGATTTTCAACACTATCACAAGTGCAAAAAGTGTTTTTTCCACACTAATACACGTGCAAAAGTGGTTTCCTGCACCAACACAAGTGCGAAAAGTGGTTTTTCAACACTAACACAAGTGCGAAAAGTGGTTTTTCAACACTATCACAAGTGCAAAAAGTGTTTTTTCCACACTAATACAAGTGCAAAAGTGGTTTCCTGCACCAACACAAGTGCGAAAAGTGGTTTTTCAACACTAACACAAGTGCGAAAAGTGGTTTTTCAACACTAACACAAGTGCAAAAAGTGGTTTTTCCACACTAATACAAGTGCAAAAGTGGTTTCCTGCACCAACACAAGTGCGAAAAGTGGTTTTTCAACACTAACACAAGTGCGAAAAGTGGTTTTTCAACACTATCACAAGTGCGAAAAGTGGTTTTTCAACACTATCACAAGTGCAAAAAGTGTTTTTTCCACACTAATACAAGTGCAAAAGTGGTTTCCTGCACCAACACAAGTGCGAAAAGTGGTTTTGCAACACTAACACAAGTGCGAAAAGTGGTTTTTCAACACTAACACAAGTGCGAAAAGTGGTTTTTCCACACTAATACAAGTGCAAAAGTGGTTCCCTGCACCAACACATGTGCGAAAAGTGGTTTTTCAACACTAACACAAGTGCGAAAAGTGTTTTTTCCATACTAATACAAGTGCAAAAGTGGTTTTTCCACACTAATACAAGTGCAAAAGTGGTTTCCTGCACCAACACAAGTGCGAAAAGTGGTTTTTCAACACTATCACAAGTGCAAAAATGTTTTTTCCACACTAATACAAGTGCAAAAGTGGTTTCCTGCACCAACACAAGTGCGAAAAGTGGTTTTGCAACACTAACACAAGTGCGAAAAGTGGTTTTTCAACACTATCACAAGTGCGAAAAGTGGTTTTTCAACACTATCACAAGTGCAAAAAGTGTTTTTTCCACACTAATACAAGTGCAAAAGTGGTTTCCTGCACCAACACAAGTGCGAAAAGTGGTTTTTCAACACTATCACAAGTGCAAAAAGTGGATTTTCAACACTATCACAAGTGCAAAAAGTGTTTTTTCCACACTAATACACGTGCAAAAGTGGTTTCCTGCACCAACACAAGTGCGAAAAGTGGTTTTTCAACACTAACACAAGTGCGAAAAGTGGTTTTTCAACACTATCACAAGTGCAAAAAGTGTTTTTTCCACACTAATACAAGTGCAAAAGTGGTTTCCTGCACCAACACAAGTGCGAAAAGTGGTTTTTCAACACTAACACAAGTGCGAAAAGTGGTTTTTCAACACTAACACAAGTGCAAAAAGTGGTTTTTCAACACTAACACAAATGCGAAAAGTGGTTTTTCCACACTAATACAAGTGCAAAAGTGGTTTCCTGCACCAACACAAGTGCGAAAAGTGGTTTTTCAACACTAACACAAGTGCGAAAAGTGGTTTTTCAACACTATCACAAGTGCGAAAAGTGGTTTTTCAACACTATCACAAGTGCAAAAAGTGTTTTTTCCACACTAATACAAGTGCAAAAGTGGTTTCCTGCACCAACACAAGTGCGAAAAGTGTTTTTTCAACACTAACACAAGTGCGAAAAGTGGTTTTTCAACACTAACACAAGGGCAAAAAGTGTTTTTTCCACACTAATACAAGTGCAAAAGTGGTTTCCTGCACCAACACAAGTGCGAAAAGTGGTTTTGCAACACTAACACAAGTGCGAAAAGTGGTTTTTCAACACTAACACAAGTGCGAAAAGTGGTTTTTCCACACTAATACAAGTGCAAAAGTGGTTCCCTGCACCAACACATGTGCAAAAAGTGGTTTTTCAACACTAACACAAGTGCGAAAAGTGGTTTTTCAACACTAACACAAGTGCGAAAAGTGTTTTTTCCATACTAATACAAGTGCAAAAGTGGTTTTTCCACACTAATACAAGTGCAAAAGTGGTTTCCTGCACCAACACAAGTGCGAAAAGTGGTTTTTCAACACTATCACAAGTGCAAAAAGTGTTTTTTCCACACTAATACAAGTGCAAAAGTGGTTTCCTGCGCCAACACAAGTGCGAAAAGTGGTTTTTCAACACTAACACAAGTGCGAAAAGTGGTTTTTCAACACTAACACAAGTGCGAAAAGTGTTTTTTCCACACTAATACAAGTGCAAAAGTGGTTTCCTGCACGAACACAAGTGCGAAAAGTGGTTTTTCAACACTAACATAAGTGCGAAAAGTGGTTTTTCAACACTAACACAAGTGCGAAAAGTGGTTTTTCAACACTAACACAAGTGCGAAAAGTGTTTTTTCCACACTAATACAAGTGCAAAAGTGGTTTCCTGCACCAACACAAGTGCGAAAAGTGGTTATTCAACACTAACACAAGTGCGAAAAGTGGTTTTTCAACACTAACACAAGTGCGAAAAGTGTTTTTTCCATACTAATACAAGTGCAAAAGTGGTTTTTCCACACTAATACAAGTGCAAAAGTGGTTTCCTGCACCAACACAAGTGCGAAAAGTGGTTTTTCAACACTATCACAAGTGGAAAAAGTGTTTTTTCCACACTAATACAAGTGCAAAAGTGGTTTCCTGCACCAACACAAGTGCGAAAAGTGGTTTTTCAACACTAACACAAGTGCGAAAAGTGGTTTTTCAACACTAACACAAGTGCGAAAAGTGGTTTTTCAACACTATCACAAGTGCAAAAAGTATTTTTTCCACACTAATACAAGTGCAAAAGTGGTTTTCCTGCACTAACACAAGTGCGAAAAGTGGTTTTTCAACACTAACACAAGTGCGAAAAGTGGGTTTTCCACACTAATACAAGTGCAAAAGTGGTTTCCTGCACCAACACAAGTGCAAAAAGTGGTTTTTCAACACTAACACAAGTGCGAAAAGTGGTTTTTCAACACTATCACAAGTGCAAAAAGTGGTTTTTCAACACTAACACAAGTGCGAAAAGTGGTTTTTCAACACTAACACAAGTGCGAAAAGTGGTTTCCTGCACCAACACAAGTGCGAAAAGTGTTTTTTCAACAATAATACAAGTGCATATGTGGTTTCCTGCACCAACACAAGTGCGAAAAGTGGTTTTTCAACACTAACACAAGTGCGAAAAGTGGTTTTTCAACACTAACACAAGTGCGAAAAGTGGTTTTTCAACACTAACACAAGTGCGAAAAGTGGTTTTTCCACACTAATACAAGTGCAAAAGTGGTTTCCTGCACCAACACAAGTGCGAAAAGTGGTTTTTCAACACTAACACAAGTGCGAAAAGTGGTTTTTCAACACTATCACAAGTGCAAAAAGTGTTTTTCCACACTAATACAAGTGCAAAAGTGGTTTCCTGCACCAACACAAGTGCGAAAAGTGGTTTTTCAACACTAACAAAAGTGCGAAAAGTGGTTTTTCAACACTAACACAAGTGCGAAAAGTGTTTTTTCCACACTAATACAAGTGCAAAAGTGGTTTCCTGCACCAACACAAGTGCGAAAAGTGGTTTTTCAACACTAACACAAGTGCGAAAAGTGGTTTTTCAACACTAACACAAGTGCAAAAAGTGGTTTTTCAACACTAACTAAAGTGCAAAAAGTGGTTTTTCCACACTAATACAAGTGCAAAAGTGGTTTCCTGCACCAACACAAGTGCGAAAAGTGGTTTTCAACACTATCAGAAGTGCAAAAAGTGTTTTTTCCACACTAATACAAGTGCAAAAGTGGTTTCCTGCACGAACACAAGTGCGAAAAGTGGTTTTTCAACACTAACACAAGTGCGAAAAGTGGTTTTTCAACACTAACACAAGTGCGAAAAGTGGTTTTTCAACACTAACACAAGTGCGAAAAGTGGATTTTCCACACTAATACAAGTGCAAAAGTGGTTTCCTGCACGAACACAAGTGCAAAAAGTGGTTTTTCAACACTAACACAAGTGCGAAAAGTGGTTTTTCAACACTATCACAAGTGCAAAAAGTGGTTTTTCAACACTAACACAAGTGCGAAAAGTGGTTTTTCAACACTAACACAAGTGCGAAAAGTGGTTTCCTGCACCAACACAAGTGCGAAAAGTGTTTTTTCCACAATAATACAAGTGCAAAAGTGGTTTCCTGCACCAACACAAGTGCGAAAAGTGGTTTTTCAACACTAACACAAGTGCGAAAAGTGGTTTTTCAACACTAACACAAGTGCGAAAAGTGGTTTTTCAACACTAATACAAGTGCGAAAAGTGGTTTTTTAACACTATCACAAGTGCAAAAGGTGTTTTTCCACACTAATACAAGTGCAAAAGTGGTTTCCTGCACCAACACAAGTGCGAAAAGTGGTTTTTCAACACTAACACAAGAGCGAAAAGTGGTTTTTCAACACTAACACAAGTGCGAAAAGTGTTTTTTCCACACTAATACAAGTGCAAAAGTGGTTTCCTGCACCAACACAAGTGCGATAAGTGGTTTTTCAACACTAACACAAGTGCGAAAAGTGGTTTTTCCACACTATCACAAGTGCAAAAAGTGTTTTTTCCACACTAATACAAGTGCAAAAGTGGTTTCCTGCACCAACACAAGTGCGAAAAGTGGTTTTTCAACACTATCACAAGTGCGAAAAGTGGTTTTTCAACACTAACAAAAGTGAGAAAAGTGGTTTTTCAACACTATCACAAGTGCAAAAAGTGGTTTTTCAACACTAACACAAGTGCAAAAAGTGTTTTTTCCACACTAACACAAGTGCGAAAAGTGGTTTTTCAACACTATCACAAGTGCAAAAAGTGTTTTTTCCACACTAATACAAGTGGAAAAGTGGTTTTTCAACACTAACACAAGTGCGAAAAGTGGTTTGTCAACACTATCACAAGTGCGAAAAGTGGTTTTTCCACACTAATACAAGTGCAAAAGTGTTTTTTCAACACTAACACCAGTGCGAAAAGTGGTTTTTCAACACTAACACAAGAGCGAAAAGTGGTTTTTCAACACTATCACAAGTGCAAAAAGTGGATTTTCAACACTATCACAAGTGCAAAAAGTGTTTTTTCCACACTAATACAAGTGCAAACGTGGTTTCCTGCACCAACACAAGTGCAAAAGTGGTTTCCTGCACCAACACAAGTGCGAAAAGTGGTTTTTCAACACTAACACAAGTGCGAAAAGTGGTTTTTCAACACTAACACAAGTGCGAAAAGTGTCTTTTCCACACTAATACAAGTGCAGAAGTGGTTTTTCAACACTATCACAAGTGCAAAAAGTGTTTTTTCCACACTAATACAAGTGCAAAAGTGGTTTCCTGCACCAACACAAGTGCAAAAGTGGTTTCCTGCACCAACACAAGTGCGAAAAGTGGTTTTTCAACACTAACACAAGAGCGAAAAGTGGTTTTTCAACACTATCACAAGTGCAAAAAGTGGATTTTCAACAATATCACAAGTGCAAAAAGTGTTTTTTCCACACTAATACACGTGCAAAACTGGTTTCCTGCACCAACACAAGTGCGAAAAGTGGTTTTTCAACACTAACACAAGTGCGAAAAGTGGTTTTTCAACACTATCACAAGTGCAAAAAGTGTTTTTTCCACACTAATACAAGTGCAAAAGTGGTTTCCTGCACCAACACAAGTGCGAAAAGTGGTTTTTCAACACTAACACAAGTGCGAAAAGTGGTTTTTCAACACTAACACAAGTGCGAAAAGTGTCTTTTCCACACTAATACAAGTGCAGAAGTGGTTTCCTGCACCAACACAAGTGCGAAAAGTGGTTTTTCAACACTAACACAAGTGCGAAAAGTGGTTTTTCAACACTAACACAAGTGCAAAAAGTGGTTTTTCAACACTAACACAAAAGCGAAAAGTGGTTTTTCCACACTAATACAAGTGCAAAAGTGGTTTCCTGCACCAACACAAGTGCGAAAAGTGGTTTTTCAACACTAACACAAGTGCGAAAAGTGGTTTTTCAACACTATCACAAGTGCGAAAAGTGGTTTTTCAACACTATCACAAGTGCAAAAAGTGTTTTTTCCACACTAATACAAGTGCAAAAGTGGTTTCCTGCACCAACACAAGTGCGAAAAGTGTTTTTTCAACACTAACACAAGTGCGAAAAGTGGTTTTTCAACACTAACACAAGGGCAAAAAGTGTTTTTTCCACACTAATACAAGTGCAAAAGTGGTTTCCTGCACCAACACAAGTGCGAAAAGTGGTTTTGCAACACTAACACAAGTGCGAAAAGTGGTTTTTCAACACTAACACAAGTGCGAAAAGTGGTTTTTCAACACTAACACAAGGGCAAAAAGTGTTTTTTCCACACTAATACAAGTGCAAAAGTGGTTTCCTGCACCAACACAAGTGCGAAAAGTGGTTTTGCAACACTAACACAAGTGCGAAAAGTGGTTTTTCAACACTATCACAAGTGCGAAAAGTGGTTTTTCAACACTATCACAAGTGCAAAAAGTGTTTTTTCCACACTAATACAAGTGCAAAAGTGGTTTCCTGCACCAACACAAGTGCGAAAAGTGGTTTTTCAACACTATCACAAGTGCAAAAAGTGGATTTTCAACACTATCACAAGTGCAAAAAGTGTTTTTTCCACACTAATACACGTGCAAAAGTGGTTTCCTGCACCAACACAAGTGCGAAAAGTGGTTTTTCAACACTAACACAAGTGCGAAAAGTGGTTTTTCAACACTATCACAAGTGCAAAAAGTGTTTTTTCCACACTAATACAAGTGCAAAAGTGGTTTCCTGCACCAACACAAGTGCGAAAAGTGGTTTTTCAACACTAACACAAGTGCGAAAAGTGGTTTTTCAACACTAACACAAGTGCAAAAAGTGGTTTTTCAACACTAACACAAATGCGAAAAGTGGTTTTTCCACACTAATACAAGTGCAAAAGTGGTTTCCTGCACCAACACAAGTGCGAAAAGTGGTTTTTCAACACTAACACAAGTGCGAAAAGTGGTTTTTCAACACTATCACAAGTGCGAAAAGTGGTTTTTCAACACTATCACAAGTGCAAAAAGTGTTTTTTCCACACTAATACAAGTGCAAAAGTGGTTTCCTGCACCAACACAAGTGCGAAAAGTGGTTTTGCAACACTAACACAAGTGCGAAAAGTGGTTTTTCAACACTAACACAAGTGCGAAAAGTGGTTTTTCCACACTAATACAAGTGCAAAAGTGGTTCCCTGCACCAACACATGTGCGAAAAGTGGTTTTTCAACACTAACACAAGTGCGAAAAGTGTTTTTTCCATACTAATACAAGTGCAAAAGTGGTTTTTCCACACTAATACAAGTGCAAAAGTGGTTTCCTGCACCAACACAAGTGCGAAAAGTGGTTTTTCAACACTATCACAAGTGCAAAAATGTTTTTTCCACACTAATACAAGTGCAAAAGTGGTTTCCTGCACCAACACAAGTGCGAAAAGTGGTTTTGCAACACTAACACAAGTGCGAAAAGTGGTTTTTCAACACTATCACAAGTGCGAAAAGTGGTTTTTCAACACTATCACAAGTGCAAAAAGTGTTTTTTCCACACTAATACAAGTGCAAAAGTGGTTTCCTGCACCAACACAAGTGCGAAAAGTGGTTTTTCAACACTATCACAAGTGCAAAAAGTGGATTTTCAACACTATCACAAGTGCAAAAAGTGTTTTTTCCACACTAATACACGTGCAAAAGTGGTTTCCTGCACCAACACAAGTGCGAAAAGTGGTTTTTCAACACTAACACAAGTGCGAAAAGTGGTTTTTCAACACTATCACAAGTGCAAAAAGTGTTTTTTCCACACTAATACAAGTGCAAAAGTGGTTTCCTGCACCAACACAAGTGCGAAAAGTGGTTTTTCAACACTAACACAAGTGCGAAAAGTGGTTTTTCAACACTAACACAAGTGCAAAAAGTGGTTTTTCAACACTAACACAAATGCGAAAAGTGGTTTTTCCACACTAATACAAGTGCAAAAGTGGTTTCCTGCACCAACACAAGTGCGAAAAGTGGTTTTTCAACACTAACACAAGTGCGAAAAGTGGTTTTTCAACACTATCACAAGTGCGAAAAGTGGTTTTTCAACACTATCACAAGTGCAAAAAGTGTTTTTTCCACACTAATACAAGTGCAAAAGTGGTTTCCTGCACCAACACAAGTGCGAAAAGTGTTTTTTCAACACTAACACAAGTGCGAAAAGTGGTTTTTCAACACTAACACAAGGGCAAAAAGTGTTTTTTCCACACTAATACAAGTGCAAAAGTGGTTTCCTGCACCAACACAAGTGCGAAAAGTGGTTTTGCAACACTAACACAAGTGCGAAAAGTGGTTTTTCAACACTAACACAAGTGCGAAAAGTGGTTTTTCCACACTAATACAAGTGCAAAAGTGGTTCCCTGCACCAACACATGTGCGAAAAGTGGTTTTTCAACACTAACACAAGTGCGAAAAGTGGTTTTTCAACACTAACACAAGTGCGAAAAGTGTTTTTTCCATACTAATACAAGTGCAAAAGTGGTTTTTCCACACTAATACAAGTGCAAAAGTGGTTTCCTGCACCAACACAAGTAGTGTAATAATGTTGCTTCTGGGACACCTCCGTTTAACATGGGAAATCCCTATCTAATGTCATTTACCCCCTTGTCTTTTTCAAAAATCATAAACACCTCTATTTCTCCCACCCTCATCTTTATGAACCTTTTGTCTGTAGTACCTATCCTTAATGTTGTTCATTAGACCACTCAAACACTACAAATATTTGTTTTCTCTTATAGACCTATCATCCTTCTTCTACATATCATCTGGCAGATTAATCTTTGACCCATTCACTTCCATATTAATTCTTTCCCTCCCTCATTGCCCCTAAACACCTATATTTCTCTCACCCTGTTCTTTACGAACCTTCTAACCTTTTGACATGTTATCCTTATTCATTAGACCACTTAAACACCTGTGATCCTTCTGACCTCATGGACCTTTTAACCTTTTACTCTTAATATCATCTGGTGAATATAACCCACTCAAACAACGACCCTACAAATATTTGTTTATGCGTGGGAAATAATTTAATTCTCCTACAACTCTCTTCACCATCTAATATATTAACAAAAAATATGTTTGAGTTTGGTTCTTTATTAAGATATTTTAACTGAGCTAAGATAAAATGGTAAACCTCCCTCAATGTTCTTGTTTGAGCGCCTCCAGTGCCACATACCATTTTTGGTAAGCTCCGCCCACTTTTGGTAAACCACGCCCATTTTTTACTAAGCCCCGCCCACTTTTTGTTAAGCCACGCCCATTTTTTACTAAGCCCCGCCCACTTTTGCTAAGCTCCTCCCACTTTTGATAAGTCCCACCCACTTTATAAACTCTTCAGCATTGTATCATTTCCAGGTAATACATTACATCATTTTCAGGGAATTTCCATCACATCATTTCCAGTTAAGACACGCCCAGGGAATTTCCACAGGAAGACACACCCAGTCCTTATAAAAGGCACCGACCACACAGGCTTTTTCAAACACGCTTTCTGCTTCACTTGAGAATGGACTACTATGCCGAAATGGAATGGGATAACTTTGCTATTCCATGGAGTCCTACTACCTGTGTAGAACTCAACCTTCAGATTGATGAACTGGAC
Source organism: Myxine glutinosa (assembly GCF_964187855.1). Taxonomy (NCBI): domain Eukaryota; kingdom Metazoa; phylum Chordata; class Myxini; order Myxiniformes; family Myxinidae; genus Myxine; species Myxine glutinosa. Next base: position 151,077,418 of record NC_136265.1, read on the forward strand.
TCGAACCTCTTATCAATGGAGGTAAGTTTGTTTATTTATTTATTTATTTATTTAATTTTTTTTTTTTTTTTTTTTTTTTTTTTTTTTTTAAGATGAGACTCGTGTAAGAGTTAACAAAGTTTATTTTAATATTCATAGAGCTTGATTTATACAAATAAAAAATATTGTATTAAATTAATACATTGTTATTTTCTTTCACAGGAAATTGTATCTGAGATACGAAATGAAAATTCTGCTTTTAACACAACTTGGGATGAAGTTATTTTTTTGTTTGAAGACATTTTGAACAACCAAGACCCCCAGAACGAGTTCTACCTTGATGACCCAGCCAAAGAGTTATACCTTGGAGATCCACAAAATCCTGAAAAAGAGTTTTACCATGATGATACTTGTTGTGAGTTATCAAAACAAAACCCACTGAACAAGTTCTACCTTGATGAGCCAGAATACAAGTCATACATTGGAGACCCACAAATTTCTGAAAATTGGGAAAGGAGAGTTCTCCCTGATGGTCCGCAGTTATACTATGTGAGACACATCATAGAAACCCTAAAAAATTGGGCAAGGAGAGTTCTCCCTGATGGTCCGCAGTTATACTATGTGAGACACATCATAGAAACCCTAAAAAATTGGGCAAGGAGAGTTCTCCCTGATGGTCCGCAGTTATACTATGTGAGACACATCATAGAAACCCTAAAAAATTGGGCAAGGAGAGTTCTCCCTGATGGTCCGCAGTTATACTATGTGAGACACATCATAGAAACCCTAAAAAATTGTGAAATGGGAATTCTCCCTGATGGTCCGCAGTTATACTATGTGAGACACATCATAGAAACCCTAAAAAATTGGGAAAGGGAAGTTTTCCCTGATGGTCCGCAGTTATACTATGTGAGACTTATCACGGAAACCCCCAATATTTCTGAAAATTGTGGTTTTACCTTGGGGACTTGGAAAGATGGTTATATTTTTGGAGACTCGGAATGGGGGTTTTGTTTTGATGACTCGGAATGTGATACCTATCTTGGAGGCTCAACAGGAATGTGGTTATACCTTGGGAACTTGGAAAGTTGGTTTTATTTTGGAGACTCTACCTGTGGGGTTCCTCTTGGAGACTCTTTGGATTCTAAAGCAATGAACAATGTTCTTTATTTAATGACGCTTGATTTAAGCAATATCAAGAAAGTTCGAGGAAGAAAATGCTGGAAAATTCTTTCTTCCCATTTCTACTTCTTCAAACTTAAAAGCCTTGAAAGACAGAATTGGAGGAAGAGGAAAAAAAATAAAAAAATACGTATTTAAAAAAGAAGAAAAGAAAGATTATGTTAGGGTTTGGGTGGGATTTTGAATGTGAGGGTTAGGGATGGGGTTGGGTTAGGGTTGGGATTTTGAATGTGAGGGTTAGGGTTGGGTTGGGTTAGGGATGGGGTTGGGTTAGGGATGGGGTTGGGTTAGGGATGGGTTGGGTTAGGGTTGGGATTTTGAATGTGAGGGTTAGGGTTGGGGTTGGGTTAGGGATGGGATTGGGTTAGGGTTGGGATTTTGAATGTGAGGGTTAGGGATGGGTTGGGTTAGGGATGGGGTTGGGTTAGGGATGGGGTTGGGTTAGGGTTGGGGTTGGGTTAGGGATGGGGTTGGGTTAGGGATGGGGTTGGGTTAGGGATGGGGTTGGGTTAGGGATGGGGTTGGGTTAGGGATGGGGTTGGGTTAGGGATGGGTTGGGTTAGGGATGGGTTTGGGTTAGGGATGGGGTTGGGTTAGGGCTTGGGTTGGGTTAGGGTTTGTATATTATTATGACTCACTCGCACATACACACACACACAAAAGTTAAGCCCCAACTAAAAAGTTGTGGGATTCTGTGTTTGGGGTTCACAGATTTAAAAACGTATCCCCATTATACACACACAAAAGTTAAGCCCCAACTAAAAAGTTGTGGGATTCTGTGTTTGGGGTTCACAGATTTAAAAACGTATCCCCATTATACACACACAAAAGTTAAGCCCCAACTAAAAAGTTGTGGGATTCTGTGTTTGGGGTTCACAGATTTAAAAACGTATCCCCATTATACACACACAAAAGTTAAGCCCCAACTAAAAAGTTGTGGGATTCTGTGTTTGGGGTTCACAGATTTAAAAACGTATCCCCATTATACACACACAAAAGTTAAGCCCCAACTAAAAAGTTGTGGGATTCTGTGTTTGGGGTTCACAGATTTAAAAACGTATCCCCATTATACACACACAAAAGTTAAGCCCCAACTAAAAAGTTGTGGGATTCTGTGTTTGGGGTTCACAGATTTAAAAACGTATCCCCATTACATTTTATTTATTTATTTATTATTTTCAAGGGTATTATCTGCTTACTTGTGTTTTTTGTAATTCTTGTGAGTAAAATGAACCCAAGATTTCTTCTCCATTTAAATCATATAATTTGTAGGTCCAAGGGACTGTATCCATTACATCAATGATTTTAAATAATTCACGAGTCCATTTTTGTGTATAACCTTTCTCAAAATGACTTTTCCATTTGTATATTCTTACAATATCACCAACTTTAAACTTGGGCTTTCTCAAATTAATCTCCTTTTCATATTCTAATTTTGTAAATGTTTCTGATGGTTTTGATTGTGTTGATGAATGAACTGTATTATTGTAATTATCTACAATATCCTGAATTAAATACACCCATTTTTGAGAACCGAGTTGTGTGAATTTTTTATATAATTTCTCTTTTAAAGTACGATTAAAACGCTCAATAACAACTGCCTTTCCTTCATTAAAGGTGCTGTATAATTTAATACCCTTCCCCTTAAGAAATTTCATGAATATTTTGTTATAGAACTCTGTTCCCTCATCAGTCCATAACTTCTTTGGTTTCCTTTTATCCCGATCAAATATTAGCTTAAAGGCTAACATTAAAGTATCACCCCTTTTATTTTTTAAAGGGACAACCCAGGCAAATCTACTCCTCAAATCAATAACGGTTAAAGCATACCTGTATCCCCTGTCATTATTCAATTCAATTAAATCAGCGGACCATATGTGGTCAGTGTATTTAGAATAAACCTTCCTTCTTTTAAACTTTGTGATTATAGGTTTGTGTAATTCTTCAGCCAAAAGCTCCTCAGTCTTGATGGCATCATTAGAGCCTAATAGTTTTTTGAGGAATAACCAAGACCAAGTTTCAATTTAGCATTTATCAAATTTCTCACAATAAACCTATCAACTTTCTCTCTCAACGTTGGATTTTGTATCAAAGACAAATTATACAACATTTCGCTGTCGGCTTTATGTTTTTCAGTCAATGTAGTGGTTTTCCCATAAGCAATATCATGCTTCATACACACTTCGTCAACCCTATTTGTAGGTTTAGACCAAGGTTTAGGATTGTCAGCCTCATCTAATCTTTTATCCAAGTTTGTTCCTGGACCACAGAAAGAATACCCTGGAAGGTGTAATTCCCCTGGAATTCCAGTTGTTGTAAATTTACTTCCTGACAGAAACTTTTGTATGTCTCCTCCTCTTTTAGGAGAGATGAATTGGCACTTTTTAGAGCCACATACTTGACATATTCCTTTTTGATAAACTCTATTATTTTTAGCTTTAACATAAGAGATATTTTTAGATTTAGTTTTCTTTTTACATTTGAGACAATAACTCATATTTATTTATCAGAAAAATTCCGACAGAGTATCAAAACCTTTTTGGTTTTCAACATATACATTTCAATCTTTATTTTTAAAACATAAAGAATCCTAAGGAATGCCTTCACTCTCTCCTCCATTTATTTACAAATAAAAACTAACTAAAGTCAATGACACCAACATCATCAATCACATAATCTTTTCCTTCTTCTTCTTCTTCTTCTTCTTCACCACTTTCTCGTTTAAATCTCCTCCCTGAAATTGAAGACATTGACGTTCTTATTTTTGAAACCATTATCTTCATAAGAGTTGTTAATTCTTTAATTTCCTCTTCGGTGCGTTGAGATTGATTTATTTGCTTTAATACACTCAATCTTTCATGAATCTCAGTGATTTCCATCTTTTTATATTTTTCCTCCCTCTCTCTTTGCTCCCTCTCCTCCTCCTCCATTTTCTCCCTCTCCTCCTTCTCCTTTTTCTCCCTTTTCTCCCTTTCCTCCTTCTCCCTTTTCTCCCTTTCCTCCTTCTCCTTTTTCTCCCTCTCCTCCTTCTCCTCCTTTTTCTCCCTCTCCTCCTTCTCCTCCCTCTCCCTTTCCTCCTTCTCCTTTTTCTCTCTTTCCTCCTTCTCTTCTTCAACTCCTTCCTCATCCCTTGCTACCCTTGAGTTTGAACCCCAAATAATATTATACATATACTCATCTGGATTTTGAGATATTCTTGTATCTATAATTATTTTTCTCATAATAGGATACCAATAAGATTTGTTGACGATTTCTAAAAGAGTTTTATATTTCATAACTTTGAGAAGTTCATTTTTATTTAATATTTTAAACAAGTCTCTATTTGTGGGTTTAACAATATCAGTATAAGGCCAGTTTTTTATGACAAAATTCCCATGTATATGCTCCAAATCATAAGGTATGTAATACCGAGCACCCTTTTCTTGTAGGTATCCTTGAATACAAAAATTATAATTCTCTTGTAGTCTTCTTCCTGCCATTTATGTATCAGAAATATATGTGAGATTAATATTATGACAGGTAATACCACCCCATCTTCCCACTACCAAATCGGTTTGTATTCCTCGGCTTTCTATCCTTATCTCATTACCTTCCTTCTTTGTCATGCGAACCATCGCTATACTATCATATATTTTTATTTTCTTAAAATCACGTATTTGTTGTTTACTAATTGTACTTCCACATAAATCCTTATCTTCACCAAGTGGATAATATTCTTCTTTACGAGACTGATTTAAATCATGTAGGTCTTCTATGTTTATTGAAAAAGACCAATTATACCCTAAATCAGGCATATCATACCCCCATTTATTAATTCGCATATTAACTAAATGTCCTTCTTTATAAAATTTAATTGTAAGCAGGTAGTTAAATTCAATGAGGAAAGGTGTATGGTCAGTATAACCAGGTGTTGTGGTTGTAAATTTTACTTGTTTCACAAAACGTGCTGTTTTCTTTAAAGATATATATTGTGATAAATCACTGAATCTAATCAAGTCATTCGCATCTGTAGGGTTTGGATAATTGATTAATTTATAAGTATTCTTCATATTAATATTTTTACTTACACTATATTTTTGTCGTTCAGCCTGTGCCTTTGTATAATAATTTGATAAATCAATATCCTGAGAGGATTTTCCAAAGATAGAACCATCTTTTCCAACATAGGTCATTTATATTAGATAAAAAATGATATCATAAAAATTTTCATTATTGTTGAGTTGAAATAATACATATAAACATAATTGGCCACAACATTTAGAATTAATTTCTTGAACTTGGAATGTTTGATAAACACCATTCTGTAAGAATTGTATTACTTCAACAGGTGGTGGCATACCATAACTATCAAAATAATATTTATCCTGACTATTATGAATACAAACCCAATGAGAACCATTCTGTGTGTCTAAATTCATAATAATATTCTTTGTATTCTTATTTATATGTGTTAATTCATCTCTCATACAAATAACCACATTATCAATTTTTAGTGTTTTACAATACTTAGCTAGTTCTATATTTGACGTTGTATTCTTTCCAAATTGTTTAAACCATTTATCCATTTATTTATGAGAAAGATACAATCCATTACCCCGTTTAGTTAGTTTAACACCCGCTTGAGCGATAGAGGAAAGCATATCTCCAACCAACAATCTAGCTTTATCAGGTAGACTTTCAAGTTTTTGAGCAAAATCTACAATTACACCACTTCCACTAATTTGTTTCTCCAACTCCTTGTTATGTCTTTCCAATTCTTTTTGAGCTTTTAGTTGTGCCTTCCTTTCGTTAGCAGTTTTTACCGCTGCTGAAATACCACCAGTCAATGCTCCCGCCGCACTTAAACCAGCAAATAAAGGAATTAGAAACGGGAGAAATCCTCCTCTTGACTCGTCTATTGAATATTTCTTTAACATAGGTTTCGTCATTTTAATTTTAAGTGATCCAACATCATTTAGTGTTTTTACTTGTGTGTGTGTGAGTAAAACATCAATTCTTACAGCTCCTTTTCTTTGAATTGTATTAACATTAATAATACAAGGCTTTTGATTTTGAATACAAGATGTTAATTTATTAAGATTGATTTGATTAACATATACCCCAACCATTTATTTATGAGAAAAAACCTATGTGATATTAATCATAACACCATTATCTGTATTAATCTGTAATTCTGTTTCCTCCAAAAGCAAACAATATGCATTAACCTCTTCACTCTCCCCTCTTTCAATGTATAGAGAAGTATCCACTCGATTAGACTTTATAGTTTCCTTTTGAGAACTCAGGTCAATTGCGTAGATTGTATAAAGTTTTTGAAACGCAACCATATCCAAAATAGGATCATTATTACCATTACTTTCACACACCTTTTGGTAGGACTTGTAGGCTTCCGCATAATCATTTTTTTCCCAATCAATTTCCAATCTATCTCGCGGATAAAATGTGCCATCAAGAGAAACCCGAAGTTGTTTCACCTTTGCATTATCACTCAGGGCATTATTCTTATTAGTACCGTCCTCTCCATCTGGTTTTTTTAAAATGAGCCAGAGGTATCGTGGCTTTCCTTGAAGAACACCTAAATTCCAAGTGTAGGTAGTGTGTTCCAGTTTAACGTGTTGACATCTTCTTTTAAGGTATGATACATTTAGCGGTTTCTTTGAGTTAAGTCTTCTATTTAACATCTCTTCCGTTTTAAGATTAGGAGTATATTCACTGATATACCAACACAAATCATTAATAACAAATTTATTATTTTCTCCAAAAGCATTTTCATCCCCAAAAAGCAATCTATTTACATTATCATTCCTTTGTAGTTGAAATCTAATTTTAAGCCCATACAAAACTTTATCATAATCACAAAATCCAAATATACCTTTCAGAGGTACTGCTACGGTAAAACTATTCTCAGCTTTTGCGTCATCATTATACATTGACTTCCTTTGACTATAACCAGGGTCTGCGTTTGTACCCGTTGACATATCAGGAATAAAACCCTCAACAGCTCCCTTACCCATTCTATCACTAAACGAATATAGTGTAAATTTCATCATTTCAGATGTAGCAGAGACATAATCAACCGCTTCAACCTCTTGTGTTCCAATATACAGGCGGACACTGTCAAACATTTTCCAGAAGAAATCATTTACGAGTGTAGCATTAGTATTATTCGCAGCCTTAGTGAATTTAAATTTACACAGCAAGAAACTATCAGCTATATTCAAGTAAGTTTGTTGATTATTTATTTCAAAACTTTTTGTTCCGTTTGAATTCCAGTCTGTTCCTGTTATAGCATTTACCTTAAAATAGTCTTCCTTTTTAGTGGAGTTTGAAATGATAATCGTATCATCCAAATCATAGATACTATCAATCGCTTCCATACTTGTATTTATATAGCATTAAAATTGTTGAAACCCTGACCCAAGTATTTTAATGATTTTTTGTCGTTCTTGTGAAGATAGTTGAGTTTTACCTTTTTTTATTTCTTTGATTGCTTGTAATTTATGAGACTCCTTTTGAGCATCTTTTATACTCTTTATAGCACCCGCAACGGAGCCCACGGCAGAAGCAGTTGAACCAATTAGGTCTTTATGTTTAAGGATGGTTGAACCAATACCCATTAGAGTATCAATTATCCCATCTCCTTTATTTCGAAATTGATGACCTACACCTCGTTGTCTCTTAGGTTTATAGTATCCTCTACCCACATACCTTGTATAGTCTGGTGAAAGGAACATGCCCTCCCCTGTAATTATTTTATATTTTCCCAACTCGTGTTTTCTCACAATAACCATTATTTATTTATTGAAAAACTTCACGTAGGTGAATTCTGATGGATATAATTTCATCATTAAAGGATATCATACGATTATCTTGGTCGGTTATCCTAAAATTTACTCTGTATATGGTTTTTCCTGACACAGGTAAATAGACAAGATTTTTTGGTTCCATATTAAATTTATAACCAATCGGGGTTGAGTATGCACTGAATGAAAATATTGTATTTGTTCTTATTCCATCGTTATAAGCACCATCAATCAAATCACAATGAATTAATACTGAATTGATACCGGAGGATATTTGGATAACATTATCACTGTAAAACGTCCCGTTATTTTCAATCTTTTTTGAAGAGAAACCCAATAGCTCTCTAAACGAATTTTCAATCGTGAAATCAACTTTATAATTATTTTTAAGTTTAATAGTTGATTTTGAAGTGTGTTTTTGAATATCTATTACAATATTTTTTGGTTCATCACCTTTTTCTTTCATAAGGCGAGAGACTTCTGAAGATATTTGAGAAATCTCGTAAGCTCCAGGTGAAACGGTTATAGTTTTATATCCACTTCCTGGATTATAACTAAACTTGTTGTTTTTCTCTGTGATATTAAAAAGGGTATTGTAAGTTTCCATTGACAACAAAGATGCCTCATATGAGGTAAGGGGGTCAAGTTGTAGTGGGTAAGGGAATGAAGCTGTGTAATCGCTCGTTGTGAAATTAAAACTAAGAATTGTGCTTCTCATCTTATTTAATATCTAATAAAATATCTTTGTATTGACATTTATTAATTATTTTCATGTTCATCAACTGATCTAAAATGGCTGAGGATTCATTAAAACAATTGTTGTTTCCAGCCTTCTTACTACCTAACAACAATAATAGCCTATTAACTAATTGTGATGGGTCATTTGGAAGAAAACTAACACCCGAACCAAGCTTACTTAAAGCATCAATAATATGTTTCTCCTTCTCATTCTTCTTACTTTTACCAGCAACAGAAACTCCATAATCAAGTGCATTTAGCAACTCAATATATACCCTATCTTCCTCTCTTTCCATATCAAGTGGTTCCTCAAAATATTTTGAACCGCTGAATCCGGGGTTTGTTAGAAGAAACATTAATCTTGGAGTTAATTTAACATTTGGTTGAGTAGAACTCAAGAACATCAATTCATCATTAAATATCAATACCTTTTCTTCCACAAGATGAAACACTGCTGGTTCTTCTGTTGGAATGAGACCTGCTCTGGTTTTTGAACCCGCCGAATATTCATTGTTTTGAAGAGCTTCCACAACATAATTAGGGGGTTGATTTACCTCCTCAAGTTTCCGAAATAATCCCTCGTCATCATATTCTAATTCACCAAGTTCTTGTTTTGTTATCTGACTAAAATCTTTGAGCATTTGAAGTTTTTTCGGAGTAAATTCTACCGTGGGTACTGTAGGTGAGTGTTGAGTTTTCAAAAGTGGTTTAAAGAATTTCTCTTGTTTTCTTTCAAAGGCTTCTTCACCAGTTAGTTTCTGTCTCCGTTTCTTCTTTATCTCTTCCTGTTGTTTAACAACTTTTGAAACTAATTGTTGATGTTCCTTAAACTTTCTTTCTCTTTCTTCAGTATTCATTTTCTGTATTTATTTATTGAAAAATATCATTTAGTATCTCATCTTGTTTCACAACAATATATTTATATTTTCCAATCGTGTGTTTCATATAATTTTCAAATTCTTTTTTACTACATAACGTAGAGCAATTATCTCTCCAAAAATTATTTACATCTATTGAATTTAACTTAAATAAAATAAAAGTATTGGCATTGTTTCTTATTGAGCGTCGAGGGAGTTGAAAATATGATTGACTAAGATATATACAATTACAAGAAGAATGTCTCCCTCTTGTATAGTAGCTATCCATTACTGTTTGGTTTCTCTCATTAACACAATCATCAAAGATGACGAGGTTCTTTTTTGATTTATCTAAATCTTGAGGTGAAGGTATATCATCCGTATTATCACTGAGAATACAAGTTATGGGTTTCGATTTTGATTTCTGTGTATCACAAAATAATTGTATTATATCTTCAATATTATAATCATTCAGTTTGTTTTGAAGTTTAAATAAACCGATAATGTCTTCCTTTTTAAGACCTGCATTAAAACCCTGTGAGAGTAGTTGATACTCGGGTTGAAAACTTGACTTTGTAAAAATTATTAAATTATCATAATCTAAAAAATTAGGACCAAGGAGCATCTTTAAAAGTAAACAGGTTTTCCCACATCCGCTTGAACCAACTATTAGACATCTCAATGAATTTGGAATGTTTTTATGGTTATTAAATTTTATCTTATTTTCCCAAACGGGTAAAAAATCATTCATTTATATATTTGGAAAACAAGTCATCCAACTTTTTTTGAGCTATTTTAGAAACTCTATATTTTATCCTGAGTTCTGGTTTAATTTCAAAATAATTCATTATTTTATTTATGTAGTATCTTGTATTAACATTTCCATTAAAATTATTTTGAATAATAAATATCATTAAACCCTTATACATTTCCTCAATACAAAGAGTCTCTTTCCTTGTAAGAAATGGTGTATTATCACCATAATGCTTAACATTCATCTCTCTTATTAATCTTGTAAAGTAATTCATTTTTGGTTCTAATTTAAAAGAGTTATATGTTTTTTTATATTTCTTATTATCATTAATTAGAATATAATCACAGAATAAACATTGTTTATATGAATCCTCATCATTAAGCCCCACTCTATCACAAGCCGGACAATTCTCTAATTTATCATATGGAGAGTCTGGAAATTCTAAATATCCTTCAGAACTTATCATATTTATGTGGTAAATTTTTACTTAAACTAAACGCAAGTTTATTCATTAATAAATACAATGTTTCAAAGCACAAAAGACAAATTTCAATCAATCTCTACTTCGGTGGAAGATATAGAAAAATATGTCAAAGATGTTAAATTGAACAAAGATAAATATGGAAATTTTTGGGTAAAACCAGTTATGGAAAATAACATGAGCCCCTCTATTTCATTTAAAGGAAGAGCTCTAACTATACCTGGAAAGACATCCATTAAAGTAAATCTAACAAAAGTTTCTCCTCTACTCCTGGCAATTTATTCAAAGCTTGAAAAAGTGATTGACCACGATACTTTGAAAAAGAATGATAAGACCATTAATAATTCTAGAGGAGACATTTGTATTTTCTTTAATAATCCAAAGGGTGTAGATCTAAGTAAAATGAATGATGTTAATATTTCTGGTGAAATGTCATTTCGTTCTATGATAGTTAGAGATTATTTAAAGATAACTTTTGATATAAAAATTGTAGAGATTGAATCTGTTAATGAAAGAAAGTATATAGATATTGATGGGAATATTTTTCTTGCTAATTAAATATGAGTCAATACAGCAGTGAAGATTTTACTATTTCATTGAACTCGGACGATAGTGATGATAGTATTTCATTGAACTTGGATGATGGTGATGATAGTATTTCATTGAACACAGATGATAGTTATGATACTAATAGTTTGTGCTCAAATGATAGTTATGAGAGTAGCTTTATTGATGACTCTGAGTATGATTCTGAGTATTCATGTGATAGTTATGACTTAGATGATTCTGAGTGAAAAAGTGTTTTAGTTTAAGCACAGTGATATATATAAAACGGAGCTGTAAAGCTCAAAAGTGTTTTATTTTAAGCACAGTGATATATATAAAACACCACGTTTTCTCACGCTATAAATATGGTTTATTGTGATACTTGCGAGAAGGAAGTAAAATATTATAAACAACATATTCTCACCGCAAAACATACATACAACATTTTAAACAAACTTTCCCCTCTTCCACCTGAAACAAAACACTGTTCTACATGTAATAAAAATATCCTCAAGAAAGGCTTCAAAATACATCTTAAAACAAATCTACATTTATCAAATTTTATCACAACTAAAAACTCTGATGGAGCATTCAAAGGACATATTAAAATAAGAGTCTTTAACTTCAAACCTCCTGAACCAGAGTCTATAGTTGATGCTGTAGAAATAGTTAAACCTGCTGTTCAAACGTTGATTGAAAAAACACTAAAGGAAATGAAACCACTTAAATTTTATATGGGAGTAAAATTAGAAATGACAAAGGATGAAGGAGTTATAGATGCACCATACATGAGAACTGAGCCACACTTTATATCTTCATATCAAGATTTTAAAACATCAGGAGTCTATGATGAACTTATTAAACAAGAGCAAGATGTGGATAATTCAATCGTAGGAAGTGGATTCAATATAGGAAAAATTATTTACATAGACATTCATATTCTTAAATCAGATCCTCTAAAAGCTTCTTCTTACATTGATTTACCCAGTGTTATCAAAAATAGAAAAGCAGTTATCAATATCAAAAATAAAGACAATAAATGTTTTCTCTGGTCTATTTTAGCACACTTACATCCTCCACATTTTCATGATGAAAGAGTATCTCATTATAAAAAATATGAGAATACATTAAATACGAAAGATCTAAAGTTTCCGATGACTTTAAATGATATTCCTAAATTTGAAAAGATGAATAATTTATCAGTTAATGTTTATGGTCTAACAGAAACAAACAACATTCAGGTTTTAAAGCTTTCTGACAATTGTAAACAAACTCATATTAATCTTCTATATTTTAATTCAGACGAAAATTCACATTATACATACATCAAAGATATTGCTAAATTAATAAAACCACAAGTCTGTAAGAGAACAAATAAAATATATATTTGTTTGCGTTGTCTTAACTTCTTCAATTCACAAGAAAGATTAGATAAACATTCAAATTATTGTGGCGAACATAAATCAACGGTAATCAATATGCCTAAAGAAGGCTCAAAGATCACATTCAAAGATGAAAATAAAAAGATCAAACATCCATTTGTTATATATGCTGATTTTGAAAGTATTTTAGAAAAAATTGATACTGCTTCTCAAGATCCAAAAGAATCATACACAAATAAATATCAAAAACATACTCCTTGTGGTTTTTGTTATTATATCAAATCATCCGTTGGTGATAAATATAACAAGTTAGAGATGTATAGAGGCTCAAATACCCCAGAGGAGTTTGTGAAACGACTAGAAAAAGACTGTGTTCGATTAACCAAGATAATGAGAGAAACCAATAAACCAATGTCCTTAACAAGTAAAGAAAAAAGGGAATTTATAAAAAACAATGTCTGTCATATTTGTGAGGAGAAAATTGGTAAAGGTCTAAAGGTTAGAGACCATTGTCATCTCACTGGTAAATATAGAGGTCCGGCTCATCAAAGTTGTAATATTAATTATCAACTCCCCTCTTTCATTCCTGTCTTTCTTCATAACAACGCTCATTATGATACACATCTATTTATCAAGGAACTCTCAAAGACTTCTGGAAGTATCTCAGCAATTCCAAACACGGATCAGAAATACATTTCATTCACAAAAACAATTCACACATCTCCTATTACTCATATCAGATTTCTTGATACATTTAAATTCATGGCAAGTCCATTGGTTAACTTGGTTCAAAATCTAAAAGAGTTTCCATGTCTTTCAGAGTATTTTTTAGATAAAGATTTTCTAACACAAAAGGGAATTTACCCCTATGACTATATGGACTCATTTGAGAGATTCAATGAAACACAACTTCCTTCAAAAGAAAATTTCTATAACAAATTAAATAATAGTCATATATCTGATAAAGATTATGTACACGCACAAAATGTTTGGGAAAAATATAACATCAAGAATCTTGGCGAGTATCACGATTTGTATCTCAAAACTGATGTGCTTTTATTGGCCGATGTATTTGAAGCCTTTAGATCTGTTTGTCGCACTGGATATGGATTGGATCCTGCTCACTACTACACAGCACCTGGATTGGCCTGGAGTGCGATGTTGAAAATGACAAAACAAGATTTGGATTTGATAACCGATGTTGATATGCTTTTGATGATTGAAAAGGCAAAAAGAGGTGGAATTTCACAAGTCTGCTCGAGTAGATACGCAAAAGCAAATAACAAATATCTTCCAAATTATGATCCAACGAAAGAGAGTTCTTACTTGATGTACTATGACGCGAACAACCTGTATGGCTGGGCAATGTCTCAGGCTCTTCCTTATGGAAAACTTAGATGGGTAAAGGAAAAAGACTACAAAAACGTTTTACAAGATGTATGTATCTCTACACAAAAAGAATTGGATGAAGAAAAAGTTGGTTATTATTTTGAAATTGATTTAAAATATCCAGAGGAACTCCATAACCTACACAAAGATCTCCCATTTGCTTGTGAGAAAGAAAGTCCAAAGAAAGAATGGTTGAGTGATTATCAACGATCGTTTGATATAGGTGAATCAACAGAAAAATTACTTACTACATTATATAACAAGAAAAATTATGTTCTACACCAAAGAAATTTGCGACAATATTTATCAAAAGGTCTAAGAGTAGAGAAGATCCATAGGGTTCTAAAGTTCAATCAAAGTCATTGGTTAAAGGGGTACATTGATTTTAATACACAAAGAAGAACAGAGTCAAAAACAGATTTTGAGAAAGACTTTTATAAATTGATGAATAATGCGGTCTTTGGTAAGACTATGGAGAATGTGAGGAAAAGACAAAATATCAGACTATCAACATCTTGGGGACAAGCATCAAAATTAATTAATAGACCGAGTTTTACTCGAGCTGAGGTCTTTACTGAGAACTTTTGTGCGATCCATTTGATTAAAGAGAGTATTGAAATGAACAAACCTATTTATATTGGAACAACAATTCTTGATTTATCAAAGTCATTAATGTATGATTACTTTTATAATAACTTGAGGAAGAAATATCAAAATGATGTTAATCTACTTTATATGGATACAGATAGTTTTATTTTGAAAATTAATACCAACGATGTTTATTCAGACATGAAAAGAGACATTAATATCTATGACACGAGTAATTACAGTCCAGAGAGTGAGTTGTTCTCTTCTAAAAATAAAAAGGTGATTGGAAAGTTCAAGGATGAATTAGGAGGAAATGTTATGAGTGAATTTGTGGGATTGAGGTCAAAGGCTTATGCTTATAAATACATTGTGAATAACGTTGAAAAGACTGATAAGAAGTTAAAAGGTGTAAAGAAAAATGTTATTAAAGAAACAATAAACTTTAAGGATTATTATAACTGTTTAACAACAAAGAAAGAAGAGTTTAGAAAGATTAATGGAATAAGAAGTTATAAACATCAATTATATTCAGAAGAGATAAATAAGAAAGCATTGGGGGCTTTTGATGATAAGAGGTTTATTTTAGAAAATGGAATTGATAGTCTCCCTTATGGTTATATAAGTATATAAGTGATAAGATATATATATAAGTGATAAGATATATATAAGTGATAAGATATACATAAGTGATAAGATATATATAAGTGATAAGATATATATAAGTGATAAGTTAAAAAGGGGGGGTTGGGGATTTTAACGGGCTACCGCCGCCTTTTTTACTATTATATAAATGATAGAACCAAGTATCAACCAGACTAAAGAGTGGAGGTGTAATCAACCTTGGTATATAAATGGAAAACATAATGAATGTGAAAAATATCAAATAGGTATAATTGAAAAGGCAACTGGTAAAAAAATTCACAAAACAAATAAGAGAATTAATTTAAATACCGGTGAATTGGGTAAAAAAGATGGAAATATTTTTGAGTGGACGGAAAACTTTGATGGTTGTCAGGAAAATATATACTTTAATTTTAAAATGGTATGTGGCACTGGAGGTGCTCAAACAAGAACATTGAGGGAGGTTTACCATTTTATCTTAGCTCAGTTAAAATATCTTAATAAAGAACCAAACTCAAACATATTTTTTGTTAATATATTAGATGGTGAAGAGAGTGGCAAGAGAATTAAATTATTTCCCACGCATAAACAAATATTTGTCGGGTCGATGTTTGAGTGGGTTATATTCACCAGATGATATTAAGAGTAAAAGGTTAAAAGGTCCATGAGGTCAGAAGGATCACAGGTGTTTAAGTGGTCTAATGAATAAGGATAACATGTCAAAAGGTTAGAAGGTTCGTAAAGAACAGGGTGAGAGAAATATAGGTGTTTAGGGGCAATGAGGGAGGGAAAGAATTAATATGGAAGTGAATGGGTCAAAGATTAATCTGCCAGATGATATGTAGAAGAAGGATGATAGGTCTATAAGAGAAAACAAATATTTGTAGTGTTTGAGTGGTCTAATGAACAACATTAAGGATAGGTACTACAGACAAAAGGTTCATAAAGATGAGGGTGGGAGAAATAGAGGTGTTTATGATTTTTGAAAAAGACAAGGGGGTAAATGACATTAGATAGGGATTTCCCATGTTAAACGGAGGTGTCCCAGAAGCAACATTATTACACTACTAACACAAGTGCGAAAAGTGGTTTTTCAACACTATCACAAGTGCAAAAAGTGTTTTTTCCACACTAATACAAGTGCAAAAGTGGTTTCCTGCACCAACACAAGTGCGAAAAGTGGTTTTTCAACACTAACACAAGTGCGAAAAGTGGTTTTTCAACACTAACACAAGTGCGAAAAGTGTTTTTTCCACACTAATACAAGTGCAAAAGTGGTTTCCTGCACGAACACAAGTGCGAAAAGTGGTTTTTCAACACTAACACAAGTGCGAAAAGTGGTTTTTCAACACTAACACAAGTGCGAAAAGTGGTTTTTCAACACTAACACAAGTGCGAAAAGTGTTTTTTCCACACTAATACAAGTGCAAAAGTGGTTTCCTGCACCAACACAAGTGCGAAAAGTGGTTTTTCAACACTAACACAAGTGCGAAAAGTGGTTTTTCAACACTAACACAAGTGCGAAAAGTGTTTTTTCCATACTAATACAAGTGCAAAAGTGGTTTTTCCACACTAATACAAGTGCAAAAGTGGTTTCCTGCACCAACACAAGTGCGAAAAGTGGTTTTTCAACACTATCACAAGTCGAAAAAGTGTTTTTTCCACACTAATACAAGTGCAAAAGTGGTTTCCTGCACCAACACAAGTGCGAAAAGTGGTTTTTCAACACTAACACAAGTGCAAAAAGTGGTTTTTCAACACTAACACAAGTGCGAAAAGTGGTTTTTCAACACTATCACAAGTGCAAAAAGTATTTTTTCCACACTAATACAAGTGCAAAAGTGGTTTTCCTGCACCAACACAAGTGCGAAAGTGGTTTTTCAACACTAACACAAGTGCGAAAAGTGGTTTTTCAACACTAACACAAGTGCGAAAAGTAGTTTTTCCACACTAATACAAGTGCAAAAGTGGTTTCCTGCACCAACACAAGTGCGAAAAGTGGTTTTTCAACACTAACACAAGTGCGAAAAGTGGTTTTTCAACACTAACACAAGTGCGAAAAGTGGTTTTTCAACACTAACACAAGTGCGAAAAGTGGGTTTTCCACACTAATACAAGTGCAAAAGTGGTTTCCTGCACCAACACAAGTGCAAAAAGTGGTTTTTCAACACTAACACAAGTGCGAAAAGTGGTTTTTCAACACTATCACAAGTGCAAAAAGTGGTTTTTCAACACTAACACAAGTGCGAAAAGTGGTTTTTCAACACTAACACAAGTGCGAAAAGTGGTTTTTCAACACTAACACAAAGTGCGAAAAGTGGTTTTTCCACACTAATACAAGTGGAAAAGTGGTTTCCTGCACCAACACAAGTGCGAAAAGTGGTTTTTCAACACTAACACAAGTGCGAAAAGTGGTTTTTCAACACTAACACAAGTGCAAAAAGTTGTTTTTCCACACTAATACAAGTGCAAAAGTGGTTTCCTGCACCAACACAAGTGCGAAAAGTGGTTTTTCAACACTAACACAAGTGCAAAAAGTGGTTTTTCAACACTAACACAAAGTGCGAAAAGTGGTTTTTCCACACTAATACAAGTGGAAAAGTGGTTTCCTGCACCAACACAAGTGCGAAAAGTGGTTTTTCAACACTAACACAAGTGCGAAAAGTGGTTTTTCAACACTAACACAAGTGCAAAAAGTTGTTTTTCCACACTAATACAAGTGCAAAAGTGGTTTCCTGCACCAACACAAGTGCGAAAAGTGGTTTTTCAACACTAACACAAGTGCGAAAAGTGGTTTTTCAACACTAACACAAGTGCAAAAAGTGGTTTTTCAACACTAACTAAAGTGCAAAAAGTGGTTTTTCCACACTAATACAAGTGCAAAAGTGGTTTCCTGCACCAACACAAGTGCGAAAAGTGGTTTTCAACATCAGAAGTGCAAAAAGTGTTTTTTCCACACTAATACAAGTGCAAATGTGGTTTCCTGCACCAACACAAGTGCGAAAAGTGGTTTTTCAACACTAACACAAGTGCGAAAAGTGGTTTTTCAACACTAACACAAGTGCGAAAAGTGGTTTTTCAACACTATCACAAGTGCAAAAAGTGTTTTTCCACACTAATACAAGTGCAAAAGTGGTTTCCTGCACCAACACAAGTGCGAAAAGTGGTTTTTCAACACTAACACAAGTGCAAAAAGTGGTTTTTCAACACTAACACAAAGTGCGAAAAGTGGTTTTTCAACACTAACACAAAGTGCGAAAAGTGGTTTTTCCACACTAATACAAGTGGAAAAGTGGTTTCCTGCACCAACACAAGTGCGAAAAGTGGTTTTTCAACACTAACACAAGTGCGAAAAGTGGTTTTTCAACACTAACACAAGTGCAAAAAGTTGTTTTTCCACACTAATACAAGTGCAAAAGTGGTTTCCTGCACCAACACAAGTGAGAAAAGTGGTTTTTCAACACTAACACAAGTGCGAAAAGTGGTTTTTCAACACGATCACAAGTGCAAGTGCAAAAAGTGTTTTTTCCACACTAATACAAGTGAAAAAGTGGTTTCCTGCACCAACACAAGTGCGAAAAGTGGGGTTTCAATACTAACACAAGTGCGAAAAGTGGTTTTTCAACACTAACACAAGTGCGAAAAGCGGTTTTTCCACACTAATACAAGTGCAAAAGTGGTTTCCTGCACCAACACAAGTGCGAAAAGTGGTTTTTCAACACTAACACAAGTGCGAAAAGTGGTTTTTCAACACTATCACAAATGCAAAAAGTGTTTTTTCCACACTAATACAAGTGCAAAAGTGGTTTCCTGCACCAACACAAGTGCGAAAAGTGGTTTTTCAACACTAACACAAGTGCGAAGAGTGGTTTTTCAACACTAACACAAGTGCGAAAAGTGTTTTTTCCACACTAATACAAGTGCAAAAGTGGTTTCCTGCACCAACACAAGTGCGAAAAGTGGGTTTTCAATACTAACACAAGTGCGAAAAGTGGTTTTTCAACACTAACACAAGTGCGAAAAGTGGTGTTTCAACACTAACACAAGTGCGAAAAGTGGTTTTGCCACACTAATACAAGTGCGAAAAGTGGTTTTTCAACACTAACACAAGTGCGAAAAGTGGTTTCCTGCACCAACACAAGTGCGAAAAGTGTTTTTTCAACAATAATACAAGTGCAAAAGTGGTTTCCTGCACCAACACAAGTGCAAAAAGTGGTTTTTCAACACTAACACAAGTGCGAAAAGTGGTTTTTCAACACTATCACAAGTGCAAAAAGTGGTTTTTCAACACTAACACAAGTGCGAAAAGTGGTTTTTCAACACTAACACAAGTGCGAAAAGTGGTTTCCTGCACCAACACAAGTGCGAAAAGTGTTTTTTCAACAATAATACAAGTGAAAATGTGGTTTCCTGCACCAACACAAGTGCGAAAAGTGGTTTTTCAACACTAACACAAGTGCGAAAAGTGGTTTTTCAACACTAACACAAGTGCGAAAAGTGGTTTTTCAACACTAACACAAGTGCGAAAAGTGGTTTTTCCACACTAATACAAGTGCAAAAGTGGTTTCCTGCACCAACACAAGTGCGAAAAGTGGTTTTTCAACACTAACACAAGTGCGAAAAGTGGTTTTTCAACACTATCACAAGTGCAAAAAGTGTTTTTTCCACACTAATACAAGTGCAAAAGTGGTTTCCTGCACCAACACAAGTGCGAAAAGTGGTTTTTCAACACTAACACAAGTGCGAAAAGTGGTTTTTCAACACTAACACAAGTGCAAAAAGTGGTTTTTCAACACTAACACAAATGCGAAAAGTGGTTTTTCCACACTAATACAAGTGCAAAAGTGGTTTCCTGCACCAACACAAGTGCGAAAAGTGGTTTTTCAACACTATCACAAGTGCGAAAAGTGGTTTTTCAACACTATCACAAGTGCAAAAAGTGTTTTTTCCACACTAATACAAGTGCAAAAGTGGTTTCCTGCACCAACACAAGTGCGAAAAGTGTTTTTTCAACACTAACACAAGTGCGAAAAGTGGTTTTTCAACACTAACACAAGGGCAAAAAGTGTTTTTTCCACACTAATACAAGTGCAAAAGTGGTTTCCTGCACCAACACAAGTGCGAAAAGTGGTTTTGCAACACTAACACAAGTGCGAAAAGTGGTTTTTCAACACTAACACAAGTGCGAAAAGTGGTTTTTCCACACTAATACAAGTGCAAAAGTGGTTCCCTGCACCAACACATGTGCGAAAAGTGGTTTTTCAACACTAACACAAGTGCGAAAAGTGGTTTTTCAACACTAACACAAGTGCGAAAAGTGTTTTTTCCATACTAATACAAGTGCAAAAGTGGTTTTTCCACACTAATACAAGTGCAAAAGTGGTTTTTCCACACTAATACAAGTGCAAAAGTGGTTTCCTGCACCAACACAAGTGCGAAAAGTGGTTTTTCAACACTATCACAAGTGCAAAAAGTGTTTTTTCCACACTAATACAAGTGCAAAAGTGGTTTCCTGCACCAACACAAGTGCGAAAAGTGGTTTTTCAACACTAACACAAGTGCGAAAAGTGGTTTTTCAACACTAACACAAGTGCGAAAAGTGTTTTTTCCACACTAATACAAGTGCAAAAGTGGTTTCCTGCACGAACACAAGTGCGAAAAGTGGTTTTTCAACACTAACACAAGTGCGAAAAGTGGTTTTTCAACACTAACACAAGTGCGAAAAGTGGTTTTTCAACACTAACACAAGTGCGAAAAGTGTTTTTTCCACACTAATACAAGTGCAAAAGTGGTTTCCTGCACCAACACAAGTGCGAAAAGTGGTTTTTCAACACTAACACAAGTGCGAAAAGTGGTTTTTCAACACTAACACAAGTGCGAAAAGTGTTTTTTCCATACTAATACAAGTGCAAAAGTGGTTTTTCCACACTAATACAAGTGCAAAAGTGGTTTCCTGCACCAACACAAGTGCGAAAAGTGGTTTTTCAACACTATCACAAGTGGAAAAAGTGTTTTTTCCACACTAATACAAGTGCAAAAGTGGTTTCCTGCACCAACACAAGTGCGAAAAGTGGTTTTTCAACACTAACACAAGTGCGAAAAGTGGTTTTTCAACACTAACACAAGTGCGAAAAGTGGTTTTTCAACACTATCACAAGTGCAAAAAGTATTTTTTCCACACTAATACAAGTGCAAAAGTGGTTTTCCTGCACCAACACAAGTGCGAAAGTGGTTTTTCAACACTAACACAAGTGCGAAAAGTGGTTTTTCAACACTAACACAAGTGCGAAAAGTAGTTTTTCCACACTAATACAAGTGCAAAAGTGGTTTCCTGCACCAACACAAGTGCGAAAAGTGGTTTTTCAACACTAACACAAGTGCGAAAAGTGGTTTTTCAACACTAACACAAGTGCGAAAAGTCGTTTTTCAACACTAACACAAGTGCGAAAAGTGGTTTTTCAACACTAACACAAGTGCGAAAAGTGGGTTTTCCACACTAATACAAGTGCAAAAGTGGTTTCCTGCACCAACACAAGTGCAAAAAGTGGTTTTTCAACACTAACACAAGTGCGAAAAGTGGTTTTTCAACACTATCACAAGTGCAAAAAGTGGTTTTTCAACACTAACACAAGTGCGAAAAGTGGTTTTTCAACACTAACACAAGTGCGAAAAGTGGTTTCCTGCACCAACACAAGTGCGAAAAGTGTTTTTTCAACAATAATACAAGTGCAAATGTGGTTTCCTGCACCAACACAAGTGCGAAAAGTGGTTTTTCAACACTAACACAAGTGCGAAAAGTGGTTTTTCAACACTAACACAAGTGCGAAAAGTGGTTTTTCAACACTAACACAAGTGCGAAAAGTGGTTTTTCCACACTAATAAAAGTGCAAAAGTGGTTTCCAGCACCAACACAAGTGCGAAAAGTGGTTTTTCAACACTAACACAAGTGCGAAAAGTGGTTTTTCAACACTATTACAAGTGCAAAAAGTGTTTTTTCCACACTAATACAAGTGCAAAAGTGGTTTCCTGCACCAACACAAGTGCGAAAAGTGGTTTTTCAACACTAACAAAAGTGCGAAAAGTGGTTTTTCAACACTAACACAAGTGCGAAAAGTGTTTTTTCCACACTAATACAAGTGCAAAAGTGGTTTCCTGCACCAACACAAGTGCGAAAAGTGGTTTTTCAACACCAACACAAGTGCGAAAAGTGGTTTTTCAACACTAACACAAGTGCAAAAAGTGGTTTTTCAACACTAACACAAAGTGCGAAAAGTGGTTTTTCCACACTAATACAAGTGGAAAAGTGGTTTCCTGCACCAACACAAGTGCGAAAAGTGGTTTTTCAACACTAACACAAGTGCAAAAAGTTGTTTTTCCACACTAATACAAGTGCAAAAGTGGTTTCCTGCACCAACACAAGTGAGAAAAGTGGTTTTTCAACACTAACACAAGTGCGAAAAGTGGTTTTTCAACACGATCACAAGTGCAAAAAGTGGTTTTTCAACACTATCACAAGTGCAAAAAGTGTTTTTCCACACTAATACAAGTGCAAAAGTGGTTTCCTGCACCAACACAAGTGCGAAAAGTGGTTTTTCAACACTAACACAAGTGCGAAAAGCGGTTTTTCCACACTAATACAAGTGCAAAAGTGGTTTCCTGCACCAACACAAGTGCGAAAAGTGGTTTTTCAACACTAACACAAGTGCGAAAAGTGGTTTTTCAACACTATCACAAATGCAAAAAGTGTTTTTTCCACACTAATACAAGTGCAAAAGTGGTTTCCTGCACCAACACAAGTGCGAAAAGTGGTTTTTCAACACTAACACAAGTGCGAAGAGTGGTTTTTCAACACTAACACAAGTGCGAAAAGTGTTTTTTCCACACTAATACAAGTGCAAAAGTGGTTTCCTGCACCAACACAAGTGCGAAAAGTGGGTTTTCAACACTAACACAAGTGCGAAAAGTGGTTTTTCAATACTAACACAAGTGCGAAAAGTGGTGTTTCAACACTAACACAAGTGCGAAAAGTGGTTTTGCCACACTAATACAAGTGCAAAAGTGGTTTCCTGCACCAACACAAGTGCGAAAAGTGGTTTTTCAACACTAACACAAGTGCGAAAAGTAGTTTTTCAACACTATCACAAGTGCAAAAGTGGTTTCCTGCACCAACACAAGTGCGAAAAGTGGTTTTTCAACACTAACACAAGTGCGAAAAGTGGTTTTTCAACACAAACACAAGTGCGAAAAGTGGTTTTTCAACACTATCACAAGTGAAAAAGTGGTTTCCTGCACCAACACAAGTGCGAAAAGTGGTTTTTCAACACTAACACAAGTGCGAAAAGTGGTTTTTCAACACTAACACAAGTGCGAAAAGTGTTTTTTCCACACTAATACAAGTGCAAAAGTGGTTTCCTGCACCAACACAAGTGCGAAAAGTGGTTTTTCAACACTAACACAAGTGCGAAATGTTGATTTTCAACACGAACACAAGTGCGAAAAGTGGTTTTTCAACACTAACACAAGTGCGAAAAGTGGTTTTTCAACACTAACACAAGTGTGAAAAGTGTTTTTTCCACACTAATACAAGTGCAAAAGTGGTTTCCTGCACCAACACAAGTGCGAAAAGTGGTTTTTCAACACTAACACAAGTGCGAAAAGTGCATTTTCAACACTAACACAAGTGCGAAAAGTGTTTTTTCCACACTAATACAAGTGCAAAAGTGGTTTCCTGCACCAACACAAGGGCGAAAAGTAGATTTTCAACACTAACACAAGTGCGAAAAGTGGTTTTTCCACACTAATACAAGTGCGAAAAGTGGTCTCCTGCACCAACACAAGTGCGAAAAGTGGTTTCCTGCACTAACACAAGTGCGAAATGTGGTTTTTCAACACTATCACAAGTGCAAAAAATATTTTTTCCACACTAATACAAGTGCAAAAGTGGTTTCCTGCACCAACACAAGTGCGAAAAGTGGTTTTTCAACACTAACACAAGTGCAAAAAGTGGTTTTTCAAAACTAACACAAGTGCGAAAAGTGGTTTTCCACACTAATACAAGTGCAAAAGTGGTTTCCAGCACCAACACAAGTGCGAAAAGTGGTTTTTCAACACTAACACAAGTGCGAAGAGTGGTTTTTCAACACTAACACAAGTGCGAAAAGTGTTTTTTCCACACTAATACAAGTGCAAAAGTGGTTTCCTGCACCAACACAAGTGCGAAAAGTGGGTTTTCAATACTAACACAAGTGCGAAAAGTGGTTTTTCAACACTAACACAAGTGCGAAAAGTGGTGTTTCAACACTAACACAAGTGCGAAAAGTGGTTTTGCCACACTAATACAAGTGCGAAAAGTGGTTTTTCAACACTAACACAAGTGCGAAAAGTGGTTTCCTGCACCAACACAAGTGCGAAAAGTGTTTTTTCAACAATAATACAAGTGCAAAAGTGGTTTCCTGCACCAACACAAGTGCAAAAAGTGGTTTTTCAACACTAACACAAGTGCGAAAAGTGGTTTTTCAACACTATCACAAGTGCAAAAAGTGGTTTTTCAACACTAACACAAGTGCGAAAAGTGGTTTTTCAACACTAACACAAGTGCGAAAAGTGGTTTCCTGCACCAACACAAGTGCGAAAAGTGTTTTTTCAACAATAATACAAGTGCAAATGTGGTTTCCTGCACCAACACAAGTGCGAAAAGTGGTTTTTCAACACTAACACAAGTGCGAAAAGTGGTTTTTCAACACTAACACAAGTGCGAAAAGTGGTTTTTCCACACTAATACAAGTGCAAAAGTGGTTTCCTGCACCAACACAAGTGCGAAAAGTGGTTTTTCAACACTAACACAAGTGCGAAAAGTGGTTTTTCAACACTATCACAAGTGCAAAAAGTGTTTTTTCCACACTAATACAAGTGCAAAAGTGGTTTCCTGCACCAACACAAGTGCGAAAAGTGGTTTTTCAACACTAACAAAAGTGCGAAAAGTGGTTTTTCAACACTAACACAAGTGCGAAAAGTGTTTTTTCCACACTAATACAAGTGCAAAAGTGGTTTCCTGCACCAACACAAGTGCGAAAAGTGGTTTTTCAACACTAACACAAGTGCGAAAAGTGGTTTTTCAACACTAACACAAGTGCAAAAAGTGGTTTTTCAACACTAACTAAAGTGCAAAAAGTAGTTTTTCCACACTAATACAAGTGCAAAAGTGGTTTCCTGCACCAACACAAGTGCAAAAGTGGTTTCCTGCACCAACACAAGTGCGAAAAGTGGTTTTCAACACTAACACAAGTGCGAAAAGTGATTTTTCAACACTATCAGAAGTGCAAAAAGTGTTTTTTCCACACTAATACAAGTGCAAATGTGGTTTCCTGCACCAACACAAGTGCGAAAAGTGGTTTTTCAACACTAACACAAGTGCGAAAAGTGGTTTTTCAACACTAACACAAGTGCGAAAAGTGGTTTTTCAACACTATCACAAGTGCAAAAAGTGTTTTTTCCACACTAATACAAGTGCAAAAGTGGTTTCCTGCACCAACACAAGTGCGAAAAGTGGTTTTTCAACACTAACACAAGTGCAAAAAGTGGTTTTTCAACACTAACACAAAGTGCGAAAAGTGGTTTTTCCACACTAATACAAGTGGAAAAGTGGTTTCCTGCACCAACACAAGTGCGAAAAGTGGTTTTTCAACACTAACACAAGTGCAAAAAGTTGTTTTTCCACACTAATACAAGTGCAAAAGTGGTTTCCTGCACCAACACAAGTGAGAAAAGTGGTTTTTCAACACTAACACAAGTGCGAAAAGTGGTTTTTCAACACGATCACAAGTGCAAAAAGTGTTTTTTCCACACTAATACAAGTGCAAAAGTGGTTTCCTGCACCAACACAAGTGCGAAAAGTGGGTTTTCAATACTAACACAAGTGCGAAAAGTGGTTTTTCAACACTAACACAAGTGCGAAAAGCGGTTTTTCCACACTAATACAAGTGCAAAAGTGGTTTCCTGCACCAACACAAGTGCGAAAAGTGGTTTTTCAACACTAACACAAGTGCGAAAAGTGGTTTTTCAACACTATCACAAATGCAAAAAGTGTTTTTTCCACACTAATACAAGTGCAAAAGTGGTTTCCTGCACCAACACAAGTGCGAAAAGTGGTTTTTCAACACTAACACAAGTGCGAAGAGTGGTTTTTCAACACTAACACAAGTGCGAAAAGTGTTTTTTCCACACTAATACAAGTGCAAAAGTGGTTTCCTGCACCAACACAAGTGCGAAAAGTGGGTTTTCAACACTAACACAAGTGCGAAAAGTGGTTTTTCAATACTAACACAAGTGCGAAAAGTGGTGTTTCAACACTAACACAAGTGCGAAAAGTGGTTTTGCCACACTAATACAAGTGCAAAAGTGGTTTCCTGCACCAACACAAGTGCGAAAAGTGGTTTTTCAACACTAACACAAGTGCGAAAAGTAGTTTTTCAACACTATCACAAGTGCAAAAGTGGTTTCCTGCACCAACACAAGTGCGAAAAGTGGTTTTTCAACACTAACACAAGTGCGAAAAGTGGTTTTTCAACACAAACACAAGTGCGAAAAGTGGTTTTTCAACACTATCACAAGTGAAAAATTGGTTTCCTGCACCAACACAAGTGCGAAAAGTGGTTTTTCAACACTAACACAAGTGCGAAAAGTGGTTTTTCAACACTAACACAAGTGCGAAAAGTGTTTTTTCCACACTAATACAAGTGCAAAAGTGGTTTCCTGCACCAACACAAGTGCGAAAAGTGGTTTTTCAACACTAACACAAGTGCGAAAAGTGGTTTTTCAACACTAACACAAGTGCGAAAAGTTGATTTTCAACACTAACACAAGTGCGAAAAGTGGTTTTTCAACACTAACACAAGTGTGAAAAGTGTTTTTTCCACACTAATACAAGTGCAAAAGTGGTTTCCTGCACCAACACAAGTGCGAAAAGTGGTTTTTCAACACTAACACAAGTGCGAAAAGTGCATTTTCAACACTAACACAAGTGCGAAAAGTGTTTTTTCCACACTAATACAAGTGCAAAAGTGGTTTCCTGCACCAACACAAGTGCGAAAAGTAGATTTTCAACACTAACACAAGTGCGAAAAGTGGTTTTTCCACACTAATACAAGTGCGAAAAGTGGTCTCCTGCACCAACACAAGTGCGAAAAGTGGTTTCCTGCACTAACACAAGTGCGAAATGTGGTTTTTCAACACTATCACAAGTGCAAAAAATATTTTTTCCACACTAATACAAGTGCAAAAGTGGTTTCCTGCACCAACACAAGTGCGAAAAGTGGTTTTTCAACACTAACACAAGTGCAAAAAGTGGTTTTTCAAAACTAACACAAGTGCGAAAAGTGGTTTTCCACACTAATACAAGTGCAAAAGTGGTTGCCAGCACCAACACAAGTGCGAAAAGTGGTTTTTCAACACTAACACAAGTGCGAAAAGTGGTTTTTCAACACTATCACAAGTGCAAAAAGTGTTTTTTCCACACTAATACAAGTGCAAAAGTGGTTTCCTGCACCAACACAAGTGCGAAAAGTGGTTTTTCAACACTAACACAAGTGCGAAAAGTGGTTTTTCAACACTAACACAAGTGCGAAAAGTGGTTTTTCAACACTAACACAAGTGCGAAAAGTGGTTTTTCCACACTAATACAAGTGCAAAAGTGGTTTTTCAACACTAACACAAGTGCGAAAAGTGGTTTTTCAACACTATCACAAGTGCAAAAAGTGTTTTTTCCACACTAATACAAGTGCAAAAGTGGTTCCCTGCACCAACACAAGTGCGAAAAGTGGTTTTTCAACACTAATACAAGTGCAAAAGTGGTTTCCTGCACCAACACAAGTGCGAAAAGTGGTTTTTCAACACTAACACAAGTGGGAAAAGTGTTTTTTCCACACTAATACAAGTGCAAAAGTGGTTTCCTGCACCAACACAAGTGCGAAAAGTGGTTTTTCAACACTAACACAAGTGCGAAAAGTGGTTTTTCAACACTAACACAAGTGCGAAAAGTGGTGTTTCCACACTAATACAAGTGCAAAAGTGGTTTCCTGCACCAACACAAGTGCGAAAAGTGGTTTTTCAACACTAACACAAGTGCGAAAAGTGGTTTTTCAACACTAACACAAATGCGAAAAGTGTTTTTTCCACAATAATACAAGTGCAAAAGTGGTTTCCTGCACCAACACAAGTGCGAAAAGTGGTGTTTCAACACTAACACAAGTGCGAAAAGTGGTTTTTCAACACTAACACAAGTGCGAAAAGTGGTTTTTCAACACTAACTAAAGTGCAAAAAGTGGGTTTTCCACACTAATACAAGTGCAAAAGTGGTTTCCTGCACCAACACAAGTGCGAAAAGTGGTTTTTCAACACTAACACAAGTGCAAAAAGTGGTTTTTCAACACTATCACAAGTGCAAAAAGTGTTTTTTCCACACTAATACAAGTGCAAAAGTGGTTTCCTGCACCAACACAAGTGCGAAAAGTGGTTTTTCAACACTAACACAAGTGCGAAAACAGTTTTTCAACACTAACACAAGTGTGAAAAGTGGTTTTTCAACACTATCACAAGTGCAAAAAGTGTTTTTTCCACACTAATACAAGTGCAAAAGTGGTTGCCTGCACCAACACAAGTGCGAAAAGTGGTTTTTCAACACTAACACAAGTGCGAAAAGTGGTTTTTCAACACTAACACAAGTGCGAAAAGTGGTTTTTCCACACTAATACAAGTGCAAAAGTGGTTTCCTGCACCAACACAAGTGCGAAAAGTGTTTTTTCCACACTAATACAAGTGCAAAGTGGTTTCCTGCACCAACACATGTGCGAAAAGTGGTTTTTCAACACTAACACAAGTGCGAAAAGTGGTTTTTCAACACTATCACAAGTGCAAAAAGTGGTTTTTCAACACTAACACAAGTGAGAAAAGTGGTTTTTCAACACTAACTAAAGTGCGAAAAGTGGTTTTTCCACACTAATACAAGTGCAAAAGTGGTTTCCTGCACCAACACAAGTGCGAAAAGTGGTTTTTCAACACTAACACAAGTGCGAAAAGTGGTTTTTCAACACTATCACAAGTGCAAAAAGTGTTTTTTCCACACTAATACAAGTGCAAATTGGTTTCCTGCACCAACACAAGTGCGAAAAGTGGTTTTTCAACAATAACACAAGTGCGAAAAGTGGTTTTTCAACACTAACACAAGTGCGAAAAGTGGTTTTTCCACACTAATACAAGTGCAAAAGTGGTTTCCTGCACCAACACAAGTGCGAAAAGTGGTTTTTCAACACTAACACAAGTGCGAAATGTGGTTTTTCAACACTATCACAAGTGCAAAAAGTGTTTTTTCCACACTAATACAAGTGCAAAAGTGGTTTCCTGCACCAACACAAGTGCGAAAAGTGGTTTTTCAACACTAACACAAGTGCAAAAAGTGGTTTTTCAAAACTAACACAACTGCGAAAAGTGGTTTTTCCACACTAATACAAGTGCAAAAGTGGTTTCCAGCACCAACACAAGTGCGAAAAGTGGTTTTTCAACACTAACACAATTGCGAAAAGTGGTTTTTCAACACTATCACAAGTGAAAAAAGTGTTTTTTCAACACTAATACAAGTGCAAAAGTGGTTTCCTGCACCAACACAAGTGCGAAAAGTGGTTTTTCAACACTAACACAAGTGCGAAAAGTGGTTTTTCAACACTAGCACAAGTGCGAAAAGTGGTTTCCTTCACTAACACAAGTGCGAAAAGTGGTTTTTCAACACTAATACAAGTGCGAAAAGTGGTTTTTCAACACTAACACAAGTGCGAAAAGTGGTTTTTCAACACTATCACAAGTGCAAAAAGTGGTTTTTCAACACTATCACAAGTGCGAAAAGTGGATTTTCAACACTAGCACAAGTGCGAAAAGTGGTTTCCTTCACTAACACAAGTGCGAAAAGTGGTTTTTCAACACTAACACAAGTGCGAAAAGTGGTTTTTCAACACTAACACAAGTGCGAAAAGTGGTTTTTCAACACTATCACAAGTGCAAAAAGTGTTTTTTCCACACTAATACAAGTGCAAAAAGTGTTTTTTCCACACTAATACAAGTGCAAAAGTGGTTTCCTGTACCAACACAAGTGCGAAAAGTGGTTTTTCAACACTAACACAAGTGCGAAAAGTGGTTTTTCAACACTAACACAAGTGCGAAAAGTGGGTTTTCAACACTATCACAAGTGCGAAAAGTGTTTTTTCCACACTGGATATGGATTGGATCCTGCTCACTACTACACAGCACCTGGATTGGCCTGGAGTGCGATGTTGAAAATGACAAAACAAGCTTTGGATTTGATAACCGATGTTGATATGCTTTTGATGATTGAAAAGGCAAAGAGAGGAGGAATTTCACAAGTCTGTTCAAAGAGATATGCTAAAGCAAATAACAAGTACATTCCAAATTATGATCCATCGGTAGAGAGCTCCTACTTTATGTATTATGATGTGAACAACCTGTATGACTGGGCAATGTCTCAGGCTCTTCCTTATGGAAAACTTAGATGGGTAAAGGAAAAAGATTACAAAAAGGTTTTACAAGATGTATGCATCTCTACACAAAAAGAATTGGATGATTCAAAGGTTGGTTATTATTTTGAGGTCGATTTGAAATATCCAGAGGAACTTCATAACCTACACAAAGATCTCCCATTTGCTTGTGAAAAGGAAAGTCCAAAGAAGGAGTGGTTAAGTGATTATCAACAATCATTTAATATAGGTGAATCAACAGAAAAATTACTTACTACATTATATAACAAGAAAAATTATGTTCTACACCAAAGAAATTTGCGACAATATTTATCAAAAGGTCTAAGAGTAGAGAAGATCCATAGGGTTCTAAAGTTCAATCAAAGTCATTGGCTAAAGGAGTACATTGATTTTAATACACAAAGAAGAACAGAGTCAAAAACAGATTTTGAGAAAGACTTTTATAAATTGATGAATAATGCGGTCTTTGGTAAGACCATGGAAAATGTGAGGAAAAGACAAAATATCAGACTATCAACATCTTGGAAACAAGCATCAAAATTAATTAATAGACCGAGTTTTACTAGAGCTGAGGTCTTTACTGAGAACTTTTGTACGATCCATTTGATTAAAGAGAGTATTGAAATGGACAAACCTATTTATATTGGAACATCAATTCTTGATTTATCAAAGTCATTAATGTATGATTACTTTTATAATAACTTGAGGAAGAAATATCAAAATGATGTTAATCTACTTTATATGGATACAGATTGTTTTATTTTGCAAATTAATACTGATGATGTTTATTCAGACATGAAAAAGGACATTAATATCTATGACACTAGTAATTACAGTCCAGAGAGTGAGTTGTTCTCTTCTAAAAATAAAAAGGTGATTGGAAAGTTTAAGGATGAATTAGGAGGAAATGTCATGAGTGAATTTGTGGGATTGAGGTCTAAGGCTTATGCTTATAAATACATTGTGAATAACGTTGAAAAGACTGATAAGAAGTTAAAAGGTGTAAAGAAAAATGTTATTAAAGAAACAATAAACTTTAAGGATTATTATAACTGTTTAACAACAAAGAAAGAAGAGTTTAGAAAGATTAATGGAATAAGAAGTTATAAACATAAATTATATTCAGAAGAGGTGAATAAGAAAGCATTGGGGGCTTTTGATGATAAGAGGTTTATTTTAGAAAATGGAATTGATAGTCTCCCTTATGGTTATATAAGTATATAAGTGATAAGTTAAAAAGGGGGGGGGGGGGGTTAGGGATTTTAACGGGCTACCGCCGCCTTTTTACTATTATATAAATGATAGAACCAAGTATCAACCAGATTAAAGAGTGGAGGTGTAATCAACCTTGGTATATAAATGGTAAACATAACGAATGTGAAAAATATCAAATAGGTATAATTGAAAAGGCAACTGGTAAAAAAGTTCACAAAACAAATAAGAGAATTAATTTAAATACTGGTGAGTTGGGTAAAAAAGATGGAAATAGTTTTGAGTGGACGGAAAACTTTGATGGTTGTCAGGAAAATATATACTTTAATTTTAAAATGGTGTGTGGGAGAGGAGGAGGTCAAACAAGAACATTGAGGGAGGTTTACCATTTTATCTTAGCTCAGTTAAAATATCTTGAAAAAGAACCAAACTCAAACCTCTTTTTTGTTAATATATTAGATGGTGAAGGGAGTGGCAAGAGAATTAAATTATTTCCCACGCATAAACAAATATTTGTAGGATCGATGTTTGAGTGGTCTACTCGGGATCATTGATAGTAAGAGTACCATAAGACCATGGGGGAATCATTGTTTGAGTGGTCTAATGCACAACATTAAGGATAGGTGTCAAAAGGCTAAAAGGTTCGTAAAGAGGTGAGAGGAAAATTAACATGTAAGTGAATGGGTTGATGTTTGAGTGGGTCAAAGATAATAATCTGCCAGATGATATGTAGAAGAAGGATTATAGGTCTATAAGGGAAAACAAATATTTGTAGTGTTTGAGTGGTCTAATGAACAACATTAAGGATAGGTACTATAGACAAAAGGTTCATAAAGATTAGGGTGGGAGAAATAGAGGTGTTAATGGGCAATGAGGTTAAGAGGAAAATTAACATGTAAGTCAATGGGAAAATGAGAGTGTCCCAGAAGCAACATATATACACTACTGACATCATTTGACCACAAGAACCTGATACCAACTGTAAAGCATGGTGGTGGAAATATTATGGTTTGGGGCAGCCTTGCTGCATCAGGGCCTGGGCAGCTCACCATCATAGAATCCACTATGAATTCTTCATTGTACCAGAGGGTGCTTGAGGATAATGTGAGGCACTCTGTCAGAAAGTTGAAGCTCAACCGAAGGTGGACCTTGCAACATGACAATGGCCCTAAACATACCAGTGAATCCACCAAGGAATGGCTGTGAAGAAAGAAATGGAGGGTTCTGGAATGGCCAAGTCAAAGTCCGGATCTAAATCCCATCGAGATGTTGTGGGGGGATTTGAAACGAGCTGTGCATGCAAGAAACCCCTCAAACATCGCACAGCTGAAAGAGTTCTGCATGGAGGAGTGGGTAAAAATTTCTCCCAGTCGATGTCAGAGACTGGTAGACAGTTATAAGAAACGCCTACTTGAGGTTGTTTCTGCCAAAGGGGGCAATGCCACCTGTTTTTTTGTTTTTTTTGTATACAAGATCGAGGCTTGTGAAAGAGGTAACATTAATCACACAAAAGTCAAACCGACAAAAAAAACACAAAAGACAAGGGGAGCGGCAGACAAGATGGGGGGAGAGGGGGAAGGACACAAACACAACATTTGAGAGCAGAGACATCGGGAGGACTTGGGGGGAGGTGGGAGAGGTATAAAACATATGAACACTGCAAGGACTCTGGAGTGAATTACCGGGGGTAGAAAAGATCAAGGTTTTGGATGGGGGAAGATAAGAGATGGTGGTGAACAGCTGTTTTAAAGACCTGGAGGGAGGAGTGGGATTGAAGGGAGTGGGGGAGTTTGTTCCAGAGGCGGGAGAAAAGGGGAATGAAAGAGTGAAGGTGAGCAGAGAGTCTTGATTTCGGCAGTTTAACCATAAGAGGGTTGCAGGCAGATCTTGTGCGACCTGAAGGAATATTGGGGGTACAGAGCACAGAGAGAGCTGGGGGAGCAAGGCCGGAGAGGAGTCGGTAGAAGTCAGAAAGACCACCAACCTGCCTGCGGTGAGTGAGTGAAAGGCCCTCGGAGTTAACTTCATCACAGGAGATTCCAATGATTCTGAAAGCTTTGGCCTTAACAGCATGAAGCCGAGCTAGGTGTGAGGCAGGAGCACCAGCCCAGAGGGGGGAACAGTCTTCCATTGAGCTGCGGATGAAAGCCTTATATGTGGTGAGGAGCTCAGGTGTGCCAAGGAAGGACTTCGCACGACGGAGGATGCCCAGTCGGCGACTGGCTTTGGAGGCCAGCTTGGAAATGTGGTTTTCCCAAGAAAGATCATGGCAGATAGTGAGACCCAAAAGCTTGAGCGACAGAACTTCTTGGAGAGGATTGTTGAGAAAGTAGATGGGAGGGTTTTCAAGTCGGTCCTTTCGGAGAAACATTGTAAGTGTGTGAGATTTGTCAGGATTGAAAGACATGTTCCACTTGTTTGACCAGTCTGTGATTTTGTCCAGGTCTGCAGAGAGTGAGGAGGCTGCAGACTGCTGATCTGAGGGATGAGGAATGGAGCGGCAGATAGTGGAGTCATCAGCAAAGAGATAGAGAGGATTTTCCAGAGAGTCGGAGAGATCATTGATGAAGACCAGAAATAGCACAGGGCCCAGAACACTACCTTGGGGAACTCCAGCCTGAACAGGAAGGGGAGATGAGAGAAATCCATTCAGGGCCACACGTTGCCTACGACCAGAGAGGAAGTCCGCAAGCCATGAGTGGAGTTTTGCATGAATACCATAGGAGGAGAGTTTGGTGCGCAGAGCTGGGTACCAGACCGTATCGAAGGCACGTGATATGTCAAGTGAGACAGCTCTGATTTCCTGTTTGGCATTGAGGACCTCCATCCATTGTTGAGACAGCAGAAGCAACATGTGCAGAGTGGAATGACCTGGTTTGAATCCAAATTGATGATCAGAGATCAAGCCATTGGAGAAGAGGAAGGATTTGATATCCGAAGCAATGATGGATTCCATGACTTTGCTGATAATTGGAAGCAGGCTGATTGGTCTGTAGTTGCAAGGATCTGTTTTTGCACCTTTTTGTGTAAAGCGGTAATGTTTGCTGATTTCCAAGATGCTGGCAGATGACCTTGAGCAAAAGAGAGGGTGAAAAGAACAGAGAGAGGGTGAAATAGAGCGGCAGAGCAGGATTTTAGGACCCGTGGGCTGATGCCGTCTGGTCCAGTTGCAGAATCAGAGTCGAGGTTTGATTAAAAAACTTCACCTTGTCAGGAGAGAAGGACACAGAGTCCAGGAGCAGTTGGGTTTGACTGGGAAAGGTGGGAACAGAGAGAGATGGGTTTGGGACACAAGATTTTGAGGCAAACACAGAGTTGAGGCATTCGGCTTTGTCACGTGCGGTGTCAACTGTGTAGCCATTTGAGGTAAGGGAGGGGATGGAGGGGGAGCAAACACCAGAAACGGATTTGACCAGACGCCACCAGGATTTGGAGGAAGGAGACAGGTTTGAGAGTTCAATCTTGAGTGCGGAGAGATAGTGCTTCCTGGCACTCCTGAGGGTAGACACACACTTGTTTCGAGCTTGGTGGAAGGAACTGAGATTGCCTTCAGTTGGATTTGCCTTCCAAGAGGCAAAGGCAAGTTGTTTCAGGGCAACTGCCTCACCACAAGATTCAGTGTACCATGGATGAGAGGAAGGGTAAGACAACTGAAGACGAGATGGGATAAATCTGTGCATGAGAGAGAGCAGTTTGCTTTGGAAGAATTCCCAGGAAGAATTGATATCAGAGGCAGTAGAGATGGGAGACCAGTCCAGATGATTGATGGCTGCTTGCAGACCGTGCCAGTCGGCCTGAATGAAATGCCAGACTCGTCGGTGCTGAGGAGGCTCTCTGAGAATGGCCAGAGAGATGTCCACTTTAACAAGCACATGATCAGAAGAACCGATTGGAGCAGAAGAAGAGCAGCAGACATTTGCAGGGAAGTTAGTCATAACCAAGTCCAGAAGAGAAGATACTCCATTGACTGAGATCCAGGTCGGGAAATTGACAGATTGTGTCATTCCCAATGAGTCGCAGAAGTCCTTTGCTGAGGTGCCATGGCTGGTGAGAGATGAACCCACACACAGCCAGCTGGCATGATGACAGTTAAATTCGCCACATATGAGGAAGAGAGAGTTTGGATGAGTTGATAGAAGTTGGTCCATGTTGTCCGACAGCGAAATGTAAATGGAGGCATCACTGTTTGGAGGACGGTACAGAACACATATGAACAAAAGGTGAGAGCAGAGAGGAAGCCGTAGCCAGAGGTACTCCTGGGGGTGGGGTGGAGAGAGGGCAGTGCAGGGAGAGTGAGGAAGAGAGTTTTTGATAAAGATAGCCACCCCACCACCAGTACGAGGCTCAGGTCTATAGTGAGCAACCAGGAAGAGATATTAAGGAATCAGAGACATCTTGAAGGAGGAAAGTTTCTGTTAAGCAGATCAAGTCTGGATTGTCAGAAGCAACCTGATTGGAGAGATCAATCAGGTTTGAGCGAAGGCCCCGGATGTTTGAGGTCCATACCGTTAATGAGGAGAGAGGGGGAGCATCGGGTGCAGGACAGGGGAAGGGAGGGGTAGGGTCAGATGACGGGTGAGAGGGGGAGGTAGGAAGAGCAGTTGATAGTGTGTCAGAGATTACAGAAGAGATACAAGAAAGGGAAGGATGAGGAGGACGAAAGGTTTGATGGTGATGGGATGATGCACAGTGAGGGGTTGTTTGAGGGGGGGGCAGAGGAAAGTAGAAGGTTGGGGGAGGTGGAGGTATGACATAGAAGGGAGATGAAGTGGGGAGGAGGCAGCTTTGAGAAGGAGGTGGGAGGAGGGAGAATTTGGGAGGGATGGTTGGGGGGGAGATTTGAAGGGGAGGGAGAAGGGAGGAGGGAGAAGGGAAAATCAAAAAACCTAGCAAAACCAGCGAAGGAAGAAACAAACTTCGACGGGGGAAGCCTGAGGCTGCAAGGCCTCACACGCCGCGCGGCAAACAAACGATTAATTTATTAAAGATAAACACCGAGAAACATCCAAGGGACACACTATAAGTTCACACGCCGAAAGATAAAATACAGTTACGACAAAATACAATTGTGAACAGACTTAACTTTGAAAACGTGGAGACCGTGTGGAGCTTCGAAAATTCGTGACGTCGTCTCGAGATCTCGCGAGATCCCCCAATCCCCTGATAGGGGATTGGGGATCCCCCGTTAGAGAGACCGCGAGATCCGCGAAATCCGCGAGCTCCCCTGTAGGAGCCAAGAGTGTACTTACTTTTTCCACATGCGAAATTTGCATTTATGTTTATTTAAATTATACAATGGACTACAAAATGTAAATGTTTCATGATATTTGTTATATTATATCACCTTTGTCTTTCAATATTGTTGAAATGAAGATCAAATATCCGTATGTTGAAATATGTTGAAAAAGTCAAAACTTTACATGGGGTGTACTTACTTTTTCACGTGACTGTATGCCACTAATTTTTTTTTGGATTATCCATCGACTAGTGTCACTACTGTCGAAGATGTTTGCACTAACAAAGCCATGAACACTTAACTTGTTGAAGAACAGGTTTGTGTGCATGAACAAAGTCATGAACACTTGTAAATATTTTTCATAACACTGGGAAAATACTCATTTGGTTACAATATAAATACATTATATATATAAAACTCACACAGCACAGGACCCGGTTCGAAATGAGCATTCTTCCTCGATTGAGCGAACTTATAATTCTACACTAACCTTGTGGGAGAGCATTCCATGCATTTACCACTTTCTGAGAAATACTCTTGGCTTACTAATGTCCAAAATAGAAACTTCCTCACCGTGAACTGTGGTTCATTATCCTGGCAGTGTCAATTCTGCCTCACGGCTTCACGTCCTCACGAACTGTGTTTTCCAGTTCTATACACATTTTAAGACGCGACGATGTTTTGTTCACAAAATGAAATATACATACATACATAAACATATACGTTTCCTCCATTATAATAAGATAAAATATGGAGAAGACAAATTAATAATTTGGTCAAAATAATTTGTCAATTCTCTTTATGTTAAACTCCAGAAGCCAATCTTTTTCCCAATCCATTAAAGTATCCAGACAATCTTTTGCCAAACCTATCACACCCTCCTCCACCCCCCTACCCCAAACAACACGTTTCTGCTTATCTCCAAGCTTAATGTCATCTACAAATTAGGAAAGCAGACTCTGAATCCCACAGTCAAAGCGTTGATGTAATGGTCCTAGAACTGATCCCTGTGGTACCCCACTACAACAGCCTTCCAGCCGGGTATCCTTCCAATCACAGCCACTCTTTCCTTCCTACCACTAAGCCAGTTATCAATCCCGTTACCTAACCGACCAGCCACACCTCAAGCCCTCACATTAGCTAACAACCTACAGTGTGGTACGTTGTCAAATGCCTTCTGACCATTAGCACCGTGCTTATCTGCTCTGCCCTCTCCATTAATACACTTGAATGCCCATTGTCTGGCTTTATCGCTCTTAGTTTACCAGCTGTTTCTTCACTTCTTCCACTCTTACTTGGATCTCCTCTAAAATCCCTTACTCACCTCTGAGACAGATACTCTCAGCTACTGTAAGTTACCCTGACTGGTATTATATAAATGTGGCAGCAATAAACTATTAAATAAGCGTGCTATCTCACCTCCATCCTCAAACAATTCTCCTGTGCTATTCGTCAATTGGCCCACACTTACCTGAACCTTTTCTTTATCCCCTATAATATGTTGCATCCTCATCGTGCCTTTCAACTCATAAATTATTATTTTATTTTTTTCATTTTGTTGATCAAATTGATGAAACTACAGCTCATGATTATATGACAATTATACAAATAAAATTACAACAAATTACCTTTAATTTGATGTTATTTACCTTCCCTTGGTGCTTTTTGTTTAACCCCACTTTATTTCTGGCATTCGTATTTTTCATCCCCATGTTAGGGTTAGGGTTAGCATATATAGAGTGCGTATATAAGGTCTACAACCCTTTCAAATTTTTCACCTTTTGTTGCCTTATAGCCTGGAATTAAAAGGCATTAAATCAGACTTTTTTGACAGACAATTCAGAATCATTCAGACAATGATTAATCAGACAATCAGACACACCTTTATTTACTTATTTTTTTTAATGAAATATTTTTATACCCATCCCCTGATCTGTGCCTTTCCACAACTTTATCCCAGATGTCTTTTGAAGCTCCTTGGTGCCCATGGTTGAGTGTTTGCTGTGAAATGCTCTACCCAGCAGAGGAAACCTACAGGAACAGCTGATTTTATTCTGAAATAATCAGAATCGCTACAATTTAACACAGGTGGAGGCCAATTAACTTGGTGTGGGATTTTGAAGGTGACTGGTTACACCTGAGCTAATTTACAATTGCTCGTATAAGGGGGAGTGGTGGGGAGGG
The DNA here is from genome assembly GCF_964187855.1 of Myxine glutinosa. NCBI lineage: Eukaryota > Metazoa > Chordata > Myxini > Myxiniformes > Myxinidae > Myxine > Myxine glutinosa. The sequence continues at coordinate 151,116,909 of NC_136265.1, forward strand.
GGGGGGGGGGTTCGGGGGGAGGACACTTATCCAAACAATATAATCTAGTTTTGTATTTTTAATCGATGTTCTGAAATTTGTAGAATTTGTTTTTACTTGGAAGTTGTGGGTTACGATGTGTAAATAAAGATGGAAAAAGTCTGATTTATTGCAATTTAATTCCAGGCTATAAGGCAACAAAAGGTGAAGATTTTGAAAAGGGGTGTAGACTTTCTATAGGCACTGAACATGTTAGTTAAAAATTTTTTAATGGTAAATCATCTAAAACGGATGTAAATTAGAACGGCACTCGGTAGAGAGCATATGCCAGACTGAACAGTACGTTTTCTATTCCACAGATCGGCTGATTTTTTTTTTATCCTGATATATATTTTGACATATTGTGCTGTATATCGTTTTTGGCCCTCTGGCTCAATGATCGGGAATCACTTAAAAAATAAAAAATTTCTAGTATGCGGATCCGGATTCGGATATTCACCAAAATCAAATCAATTTGTCCTTGTCACACACCCAACCTGTCCACCAAGGTTCGTCCGAATCCGTCCATAACGTTTTGAGATATCCTGCTCACAAACAGACAGACAGACAAACAGACAGGTGAAAACAACATCCATCTACCTCTGGTGGCGGAGGTAATAATTCTCGCCATTATCATTACTCGCTCCCCCCTTAATTCCCACCCTCTTTACCAGCCCAATGATAACAACTTACCTCTTTACCAGCCCAATGATAACAACTTACCTCTTTACCAGCCCAATGATAACAACTTACCTCTTTACCAGCCCAATGATAACAACTTACCTCTTTACCAGCCCAATGATAACAACTTACCTCTTTACCAGCCCAATGATAACAACTTACCTCTTTACCAGCCCAATGATAACAACTTACCTCTTTACCGCAAACAAAGCCGCACACTGTTATGGGTGATGAATGTGTCAGGCTTGAACAATTTCTACATGTGGACTGCTACCTGATTTGAAGAGATACCTATGCGAATAATTCATCTAAGCCGTGGATGCAGTTGGGCCAAAGCCAAATTTGACAACCCAAGGCCTAGGATCAATACTGAGCCGAACAAGTGTGGCCTTTGGGAATGGATGGATATTCTACAATCTACAGGATGGTATCAAACCCTCAGCATTTTTAGCTTTCTCTAAAGACTCAAACGCTTCTCAAGAATACTGGCAGCAGCTGCATGGATCAAGTGTTCCTCCAATTAACTAAATGTTTGTCAGGCAGCCTGCGTCCCATAAATAATCTTTACGACCGTCCCGCTTGTTTAATGGCGGGCATCCTCGGAAGCGTTCGCTTCATCAGACTAAGGAGTAAGGAGGGCACATTGTATGTGATAACTGATGGAATTTCAGGTACAGATGGAATTTCTTGATGCCATACACAATTGCTAGCCCCTCTTTCTGTATGTAAGCATATTTTTTCACCAGAATGAAGAGTTCTAGATGCCGAGGCTATTGGTCTTTCTGACTCATCTTCAGGTTTGTGACTCAACAAAGCAACAAGTCCCTGTGGACTTGCATCTGCACTAAGGACAAATGGCTTCTTGGGATTATAGTGCATCATGAGCACCTTATGCCCAGCAACATTGCCCGCATACTGAAATGCAGTTTCACATTTGTGATCCCAAATCCACTTTGCTGAATAGTTCCACTTTGTTGGATGATCAGTTTGATCCACATTTTTCATCGTTCAAATTGACTATTCCTATTTAAGGATTTCAACTCTTGATTGACACATTTTGAGGCCTGGGAGCCTTCTGAATAGCTTCCACTTTCCTAAGAATGTGACCTAAGTACATGAGTTTAGCCGAGAATTTTTTTTGCACTATTGCACATATTAAGGTGCACATATTTAACCAGCTTTTAAAATACTTTTTCAACACACTCACATAGAGTGTGAGTAGCAACAATTCTACAGTCTTGGTAGCAACAATAATATCATCCACAAAACATAGCATTATCTACGCCTGTCAAAATGTTATCCTTGGTGAAGTGGAGCAAGGAAGGTGCAGTTTTCACTCCAAACATAGACTTTTCATTGCCAAAATTCCCTTTTGGGTGTTTAAATAAAACAAGTATTTTGGATGACTCAATGTAGAAACAAGCTTATTAGCACATTAGCACAATGCACCTGCACAGTGGGACATGGGTTTTTTACGTGCGTGTGTGTGTGTGTGTGTGTGTGTGTGTGTGTGTGTGTGTGTGTGTGTGTTCGGGCCGTAACTTTTTTTCACGATTTGAGCTTTTGCCATCAAACTTTCAACATAGCTTTATTATGAGATGCACATTCGTGGCCAAAAATATTGGCACCCTTGCACTTTTTTCAAATAATGCACCATTTCTTCCAGAAAATTGTTGAAGTTCAAAAATCTTTGGTATCCACATGTGTATTTCTTTGGTTTGCAGTGGAACAAAAAAAGCTGAAAAAATTACTAAATCTTAGCTTATTCCACACAGAAATCCTAAAATGGCCCAGACAATATTATTGGCACCTTTTAGAAATTGTTAGAAATAATTAGATTTCAAGCAGGTGATTCTCCTTTACTTTGGAATTGAACTCACCTGTATATAAATATAAAATGTTGTGCTTGCAATTTAAAAATCACTCATTCAACCATTTTGATTAGAGGAAAAGGAGTCATTCTGCTGTTTTGTGTAACTGTGTGTGAGCAATGTCACAATGAGCATAGAGGAAAGAAAGAAAAACAGAGAATTGTCTGAGGAGGTCAGACACAAGATTTTAGCCAAGCATGGACAATCTCAAGGATACAAGTGCATCTCCATAGACCTTGATGTTCCTGTGTCAAGCATATGCAATGTTATCAGGAAATTTAAGGCCAATGGAGAACTCAATGTAAGGGGGTTCTATGGTAGGAGACCCAGGAGGACCCCACTGCTGAGAGAGAGACAAAAGAAAGCCAGACTGGAGTTTGCCAAAACACACCTGAACAAGACAAAATCTTTCTGGGAGAATGTCCTGTGGAAAGATGAGACGAAATTAGAACATTTGGGTAAAGCACATCATCTCTATGTTTACAGAAAACAAAATGAAGCCTTCAAAGAAAAGAACACCTTCCCTACAGTCAAACATGGAGGAGGTTCAGTGATGTTTTGGGGTTGCTGTGTTGCCTCTGGCACTGGGTGCCTTGAATGTGTGCATGGCATCATGAAATCAGGAGATTACCAAGGCATTTTGGAGCGCAATGTTCAACCCAGTGTCAGAAATCTGGGTCTCCGTAGAAGGTTATGGGTCTTGCAGCAGGACAATGAACCCAAACACACTTAAAAAGCACCCAGGAATGGTTCAAAACAAAATGCTGGACTGTTCTGAAGTGACCAGCAATAAGTCCAAATGTAAATCCCATTGAACACCAGAGGGGAAATCTGAAAAAAGCAGTTGGGAGAAGGCACATTTGGGAGAACTGGAGCAGTTATAATTGTAGAGACCAAATACTTTTGTTAATTTCAACTTATTTTTAGAGAAAAGTGTGTGTTATTTGAAAAAAGTGCAAAGGTGCCAATATTTTTGGCCATGACTGTAGCATGGATCAACTAGCTACGCTCGCCTCACCACACTGCACCACACGTCACTACAGAGACATGGGCTTGTTTTAACTGAGGATAATTACCCGACTGAATAGAACTTCAGTTGCTGTGCTGTCATGATTTACACCAATAACAATCCAAACATTTCTTTTGTCTTTGAGATCTTTGTTTTGGGATCTTTCGGTCATTGTGATCTTTTTTTCTTTAGGGTTTTCAAGGTATTTTTTAATCCTCTGAGTCTTTGGGGTAATCTCGGTGTTTAACGGTCTTTGCGGTATTTTGGGTCCTCAAGTTCTTTTGGGTCTTCATGTGCAGGTGACCTTGAGCACCTTTGAGCTTCCCAAGTTCAGGCCGGAATTGACCTTGGTGTTTTTCCAAGATTCCCTCCAAGCGCGAAGGAGACAGAAATGACGTATGGGCACTATAAATGTTTACCCAATTCAGACGAATGGTGTGCAACCAATGACGACCCAGTAGAGATGGTCCAGAACCTTCAACCACATGCAGGGGCAACACCGCTTGCTGGTCCCGATAACGAACCAATACATCAATCAAGCCTAATGGCTTTATCATCTCCCCTGTGTAAGTACGAAGGGTAGTGTGTATCTGAAGAAGATTAGCACACAGAGTCATGTTTGAAGCATGGTCTGTAATGAGACAGGTAACTTTATCCCTTATTCCCCACGACTCCAGCAAAACATTCTTGGCCTCTTTAATGCGCTCAGCTGGTATCATCATTGATGTAATGGCAAAGTTACAGCAAGATATGCATCCATATTCATAGAGGTCCACATGTCAGATGTTAAATTCACAGAGTTAGCTCTCTTCACTTCAGCTATCACCTTTTCTCTGGTTTGCTGGTACCTTGCACTAATCATTTCCTTCAGTGCATGCCTTGTAGGAAGCACATGGTTGGGGTCAAGCTTCTGAACAAAGGGCCTGAATCCCTCGTCTTCCACCACTGAAAATGGCTGAATCCTTGATAATCATGTCCACCATAGCCTCATCAAGGTCCTTTTGTTTTCCTATTGAAATAAGCAGATCAATAAATTAATTGTATTCCCTACTCAGCCATTATTAAATGCATATTACCTCTGAATAAAGATGATTTGGTTTAGATTTATGATTTATTTTTATAGGCATCGTGATATGATACCGTAATAGTAGTCTAGAGCATTTTTAATAACAAAAATATGCTAAAGTAATATGTCTAAATAAATTAACACACAGATTAACAAATGAAACAATACATACCTTGCCTCGACACACCTGAGGTTCCCCATTCACCTGCAGTAGGCCCATCAGATGAATGATCAGGGTGCTTAGAATGAAGGTGTCTCAACATTGATGAGGTGTTATTGCAGTAGGACAGCTGTTGCTCACAAATCGTGCATTTTACAAGATTGTGTTGAACAACTTGAAAATGCTCCCACACAATAGACCTTGGTCTCTTTCTTGCTCCCTCCATTTCTCCAAATCAACTGAATCTCTCTGAATATCACCGAAAATGTGTCTCTCTCTCTGTCTCTCGTGCCCCCTGCTGGCCATTTGTGTGTTGGGCGTGGCAAGATGGCGGTTGTGCATATGTGGTGAGGTGCGAGCTGCTCCGACCTTCGATCTCTCTACCCCGTTTTGGTCGTTGTATCGCCTTTTCTTTTCCATTTTTGTTAATCTTCACATTGTCTATTCTCTGTCTGCCCCCACCACTCCATTTTCATCAAACCCGGTACCACAACCCTCATCCTCCCCTCCCATTTTCCACCCCCCACCTCCCAGTTCCCCGCCCGTTCCCCTCACCCGGTCTCCCCTTCCTCCGATCGTTCCCCACTCCCCCCGCTCATTCCCTCCTCCCCCCACTTGTTACCCTCCCCCCACTCGTTCCCCCTCTCCCCCCACTTGTTCCCCTCCTCCCCCCACTCGTTCCCCCCCCCCCTCTCCCCACTCGTTTCCCCTCTCTCCCCACTCGTTCCCCCCCTCTCCCCACTCGTTCCCCCCTCCCCCCGCTCATTCCCTCCTCCCCCCACTTGTTACCCCCCTCCCCCCACTTGTTACCCCCCTCCCCCCACTCGTTCCCCCTACTCGTTCCCCTCCTCCCCCCACTCGTTCCCCCCCTCTCCCCACTCGTTCCCCTCCTCCCACCACTGGTTCCCCCCTCCGTCCGTTCAACGGAAGTCCGTTGAACTTGGGGACGACTAAGAAGAAGACCTTTGTTGGTCGAAAGCTTGTCAAATTAAAGATCGACGTCCTGAAGCTACATCCGCGTCTGATTTAACCTCCCGATTATATATATATATATATATATGAAGATGCTAATTGGAATTTTCTGGGAAATTGAATTAAAAATTGAAGTTTTAAGGTGACCCTGAAGGTGAAGCTCCAATAATCGGTCATTGAAGCAGTGGCATGATCTGTCCAGGTGATTACCCGAAAAGGTGAAGAGAACTGTGAAATGGCAATCACTAAATAGTCTCAAGTCCTTCGCGAAATATTAAATGGAAAAGGTAAATGGCCCAGAAAGAACGGCGTTTTAACAAGAGTTTTTGTTCGGTCCAAGCAGCTTTCATTCCGCAGAACACAATGGAGAGGTTTGAGAGTAGCCTTGCGTTTGAGAGCAATGTGCGTCAATTCGATGATTTCGCCAAGGTTTGCAGCCGTCTTAGAAAAAGGCTTTTTAATGTCCCTTTAGCAAGTGCATATGACGGTCATAAATATTCCGCGTGTGGCTTGTGGACAACCATTGTACCCGCACTTCCCAGAGCACGATTTACATCCAGACGTTTAACTGTGCATCTGCAGATGTTGTGCGTACCATTGTCCACTTCCAAAGATGGATCGAGCAGTTGTGTCTGCATCTTTCAGATAACAAAAACCTGCTGCAACTGCTGGTGAAAAATGGAAAATGAAGTAAAAGTGGAAGAATTTACTTGGGTGTTTCTGCAGGAGAATACACACACACACACACACACACACACACACACACACACACACACACACACACACACACACACACACACACACACACACACACACGATGGGTTTTGCCAACTCTAACCTGTCGAGGAGGACATGCGCGCATGCGGGGAAAATGGCCTTAAAAACGATCATTCATTCATTCATTCACCCTCAAGTAGAAGGGTGGGGGCCTGAGATTTGGCAGACCAGGTGGGGGGGGATGGGGGGGCTGAGGCCTGAGGTTTGGTGGACCCGAGTGGAAGGGGGGCCTGAGATTTAGCGGACTGAGTGGGAGGGGGGCCTGAGATTTGGCGGACCCAAATGGGAGGGGGGGGGGCTGAGACTTGGCCGACCTGAGTAGGAGAGGTCCTGAGATTTTGCGGACCGTGGAAGAGGGGGCTGAGAAAAATGAGGACTGGTGGCGGTGACACATGCATGCCAGCGCAAACGCACACTCACGCACGTGCATGGGTCGTGATTGAGCTTTGGCCAAAACCAAAAACCACGCAAAATAAAACAAAACATGCCAAAGCAAAACCAAAGCCAAACATGTGTACATGTGCCAATCACCTCATATGCTGGGACATGTATGCACACATTGGCGTAGCTAGGGTTTGTGGCGCCAGGGGCCAAAGGTCAATTCTAGCACCCCCCCACCCCCCAGGCACTGGCATCATCAGGAATTTCTGTGGGGGGGAGGGGCGGGATATGAAAGAGTTCTAAGCTTCCCCAGTATCTCAGCACCAGAGGTAAGCTCCCCTACTCTTTTCAAAGAACACCGTGGGATCTTTAAAGTCCACCAAGTAATTCCAGCAAACGGGACACCCAGGTTCTTATGTCTTTCAATCCTGACAAATCTCACACTCTTACGATGTCTCTCCGACAAGACCGACTGGACAACCCTCCCATCCACTTTCTGAATAATCCTCTCCAAGAAGTTCTGTCACTCAAGCTTTTGGGTCTCACTATCTGCCATGATCTTTCCTGGGAAAACCACATTTCAAATCTGACCTCCAAAGCCATTCGCCGACTGGGCATCCTCCGTCGTGCGAAGTCCTTCCAAGGCACACCTGAGCTCCTCACCACATACAAGGCTTTCATCCGCAGCTCAATGGAATACTGCTCTCCCCTCTGGGCTGGTGCTCCTGCCTCACACCTAGCTCGGCTTCACGCTGTTGAAACCAAAGCATTCAGAATCATTGGAATCTCCCGCGATGAAGCTATCTCCAAGGGCCTCTCACTCACTCACCACAGGCAGGTTGGTGGTCTTTCCGTCTTCTACCGACTCCTCTCTGGCCTTGCCCCCCCCCCCCCCCCCAGCTCTCTCTGGGCTCTGACCCGCAAATATTCCTTCAGGTTGCACAAGATCTGCCTGCAACCCTCTTATGGTTAAACTGCCAAAATCAAGACTCTCTGCTCACCTTCACTCCTTCATTCCTCTTTTCTCCCGCCTCTGGAACAAACTCCCTCACTCTCTTCAATCCCACTCCGCCCTCCAGGTCTTTAAAACAGCTGTTCACCACCATCTCTTATCTTCCCCCATCCAAAACCTTGATCTTTTCTATCCCCGCTAATTTCACCCCAATTCCACTTTTTGGAAGGACCAGTCTGCATGTTCTGGTCATTGCCTCGTAGATGATAAAGATCTTGCGGAGTCTTTCGCAGACCAGCTGAGTTAAAGTCTGCAACCGGGCCAAATAGGAGAAGGTAAACAGTGAGTGGAAATAAGAAATGATTCTTCTCATCCTTCTCACCCAGGAAGGGCATCCGGCCATAAAAACATTGCCTCAAACAGGGAACCATGATTGTCATGGGGCCCGCAAGGCTAAACCCCGCTCTAGCGGGGAAAATGGCCTTAAAGACGATCATTCATTCATTCATTCACCCTCAATGTCTGCTTGATTGTCGAAGTGCACAAACCATCTGCCCAAAACTTTTAATCCACATTCCTTTTGAGGTTACATTTCTTTGTTTGGAATTGTTACAATGTGTACTCTGCATAATAATATATATAATTGAGCAATCAAAAACCAACCTGGTATTGTGTTCAGGGTTTATTGAATTAAGTGCAAGAACATCGAGAAAGAGAAAATTGCCAATCAGGCAATTTCATTCAATGTTTCGCCTGTGTTCCCTGTACTCTGATGCAAAACATCATTGCTGGAGAAGAGTACTGGGGGAAGAAAAGGCAATTGATGTCGCTTTGATTTTCATGCATCAGACATCTTTAGAAAAGAGGAAAATAAGTTTTGGGGAGGGGAGGAGCTGCATTAAGAAGCAGTTCTTTCTGCCCATCCACATTTCATTCCTACAATATAATTAGTTTTTATAGGAGATAAGGTTGTTTTTTTGTTTTTTTGTATACAAGATCGAGGCTCGTGAAAGAGCGAACATTAATCACACAGAAAGACAAACAGACACACAAAACAAATAACATCGGGAGCGGTAGACAAGATGGGGAGAGAGGGGGAAGGACACAAACACAACATTTGAGAGCAGGGACCGAGAGACATGGAGACATCGAGAGAACTGTGGGAGGGAGAGGGCTTTGAGGGGGAGGCATGGGAAGGGGGGGGGGGTGGGAGAGGTATAAAACATATGGACACTGCCAAGACTTCCAGGAAAGAAGTTGGAATTTCAAACAAGGTGGATCTGGGGTGAATTAGTGGGGGTAGAAAAGATCAAGGTTTTGGATGGGGGAAGATAAGAGATGGTGGTGAACAGCTGTTTTGAAGACCTGGAGGGAGGAGTGTGATTGAAGTGAGTGTGGGAGTTTGTTCCAGAGGCGGGAGAAAAGAGGAATGAAAGAGTGAAGGTGAGCAGAGAGCCGAGATTTCGGCAGTTTAACCATCAGAGGGTGGCTGGCAGATCTTGTGCGACCTGTAGGAATATTTGGGGGACAGAGCACAGAGAGAGCTGGGGGAGCATGGCCGGAGAGGAGTCGGTAGAAGACAGAAAGACCACCTACCTGCCTGCGGTGAGTGAGTGAAAGGCCCTCAGAGATAGCTTCATCGCGGGAGATTCCAATGATTCTGAAAGCTTTGGATTCAACAGCGTGAAGCCGAGCCAGGTGTGAGGCAGGAGCACCAGCCCATAGGGGAGAACAGTATTCCATTGAGCTGCGGATGAAAGCCTTGTATGTGGTGAGGAGCTCAGGTGTGCCTAGGAAGGACTTCGCACGACGGAGGATGCCCAGTCGGCGACTGGCTTTGGAGGCCAGCTTGGAAATGTGGTTTTCCCAAGAAAGATCATGGCAGATGGTGAGACCCAAAAGCTTGAGCGACAGAACTTCTTGGAGAGGATTGTTGAGAAAGTAGATGGGAGGGTGGTCCAGTCGATCTTTTCGGAGAGACATAGTAAGAGTGTGAGATTTGTCAGGATTGAAAGACATGTTCCACATGTTTGACCAGTCTGTGATTTTGTCCAGGTCATCAGAGAGTGAGGAGGCTGCAGACTGCCAATCTGAGGGAAGAGGAATGGAGCGGCAGAGAGTGGAGTCATCAGCAAAGAGATACAGAGGATTTTCCAGAGAGTCGGAGAGATCATTGATAAAGACCAGAAAAAGCACAGGGCCCAGCACACTGCCTTGGGGAACTCCAGCCTGAACGGGAAGGGGAGATGAGAGAAATCCATTCAGGGCCACACGTTGACTACGACCAGAGAGGAAGTCCGCAAGCCATGCATGGAGCTTTCCATGGATACCATAGGAGGAGAGTTTGGTGAGCAGAGCTGGGTGCCAGACCGTATCGAAGGCACGTGATATGTCAAGGGAGACAGCTCTGATTTCCTGTTTGGCATTGAGGACCTCCATCCATTGTTGAGACAGCAGAAGCAGCATGTCCAGAGTAGAGTGACCTGGTCTGAAACCAAATTGATGATCAGAGATCAAGCCATTGGAGAAGAGGAAAGATTTCATATCCGAAGCAATGATGGATTCCATGACTTTGCTGATAATTGGGAGCAGGCTGATTGGTCTGTAGTTGCAAGGATCTGTTTTTGCACCTTTTTTGTGTAAAGCGGTAATGTTTGCTGATTTCCAGGATGCTGGCAGATGACCTTGAGCAAAAGAGAGGGTGAAAAGAACAGAGAGAGGGTGAGATAGAGCGGCAGAGCAGGATTTTAGGACCCGTGGGCTGATGCCATCTGGTCCAGTTGCAGAATCAGAGTCGAGGTTTGACAAAAACTCCTCCACCTTGTCAGGAGAGAAGGTCACAGAGTCCAGGAGCAGTTTGGTTCGACTGGGAAAGGTGGGAACAGAGAGAGATGGGTTTGGGACTAAGGATTTTGAGGCAAACACAGAGTTGAGGCATTCGGCTTTGTCACGTGCGATGTCAACTGTGTGGCCATTTGAGGTAAGGGAGGGGATGGAGGGGGAACAAACACCAGAAACGGATTTGACCAGACACCACCAGGATTTGGAGGAAGGAGACAGGTTTGAGAGTTCATTCTTGAGTGAGGAGAGATAGTGCTTCCTGGCACTCCTGAGGGTAGACACACACTTGTTCCGAGCTTGGTGGAAGGAACTGAGATTTCCTTCAGTTGGATTAGCCTTCCAAGAGGCAAAGGCAAGTTGTTTCAGGGCAACTGCCTCACCACAAGATTCAGTGTACCATGGACGGGAGGAAGGGTAAGACAACTGAAGGCGAGATGGGATAAATCTGTGCATGAGAGAGATCAGTTTGCTCTGGAAGAATTCCCAGGAAGAATTGATGTCAGAGGCAGTGGAGATGGGAGACCAATCCAGACGATTGATGGCTGCTTGAAGACCGTCCCAGTCGGCCTGAGTGAAATGCCAGACTCGTCGACGCTGAGGAGGCTCTCTGAGAATGGCCAGAGAGATGTCCACTTTGACAAGCACATGATCAGAAGAACCGATTGGAGCAGAAGAAGAGCAGCAGACATTAGCACGGAAGTTAGTCATAACCAAGTCTAGAAGAGAAGATACTCCATTGGCTGAGATCCGGGTCGGGAAATTGACAGATTGTGTCAATCCCAGTGAGTCACAGAAGTCCTTTGCTGAGGTGCCATGACTGGTGAGAGAGGAACCCACACCCAACCAGGTGGCATGATGACAATTGAAGTCACCACATATGAAGAAGAGAGAGTTGGGATGAGTGGATAGAAGTTGGTCCATGTTGTCGGACAGTGAAATGAAGATGGAGTCATCACTGTTTGGGGGACGGTACAGAACACATATGAACAAAAGGTGGGAGCAGAGAGGAAGCCGTAGCCAGAGGTACTCCTGGGCGTGAGGAGGAGAGAGGGCAGTGCAAGGAGAGTGAGGAAGAGAGTTTTTGATAAAGATAGCCACCCCACCACCAGGCCGAGGCTCAGGTCTATCATACCGGAGGAGGGAGTAACCAGGAAGAGATATTAAGGAATCAGAGACATCTTGAAGGAGGAAAGTCTCTGTTAAGCAGATCAAGTCTGGATTGTCAGAAGCAACCTGTATGGAGAGATCAGTCAGGTTTGAGCGAAGGCCCCGGATGTTTGAGGTCCATACCGTTAATGAAGAGAGAGGGGGAGCATCGGGTACAGGACAGGGGAGGGGAGGAGTAGGGTAAGATGAAGGATGAGAGGGGGAGGTAGGGAGAGCAGTTGTTAGTGTGTCAGCGATTGCAGAAGAGTTCCAAGAAAGGGAAGGATGAGGAGGATGAAAGGTTTGAAGGTGAAGGGATGAGGCACAGTGAGGGGTTGTTTGAGGGGGGGCAGAGGAAAGAAGAAGGTTGGGGGGGGGTGGAGGTATGAGATAGAAGGGAGACGAAGTGGGGAGGAGGCAGCTTTGAGGAGGAGGGGGGAGGAGGGAGAATTGGAGAGGAATGGTATGGGGGGAGATTTGAATGGGAGGGGTTGGGGGGGATTTTTGAAGGGGAGGAGTGAGGGGGGAGTTTAGGAGGGGAAGGGCAAGGGGGGAGTTTAGGAGGGGAAGGGCAAGGGGGGAGTTTAGGAGGGGAAGGGCAAGGGGGGAGTTCAGGAGTGGAAGGGCAAGGGGGGAGTTCAGGAGTGGAGGGGCAGGGGGGGAGTTTAAGAGTGGCGGGGCAAGGGGGGAGTTTAGGAGTGTAGGTGCAAGGGGAGGGATTTGGATGGGAGGGGCAAGAGGGGAGTTTAGAAAGTGGATGATTAATGAAAGACGAACATTGAAAACAAATTGGGTTTGTTGTGATTTTCAAGTTAGCAATCCGGTTCAGAATGATGGAGGAGGGATGGAATGAATGTGAATTTAGACCATGTAGTGAGGGAGACGTATAAGATATTGAATTTCTTTTTTTTGAGGTGGAATGAGTTGGAGAGGAAATTGAGAAAAGCCTTTTAAATAGGAAGAAAAACAGCGTGTTGTAAAATACCACTGAGTAAAACACTGAAGGGGAAAGGTTATACATATTTAAATAATATTTAAACAGAACCATGAACAATCTTATGTGCACAAAAATACCAACGGGGGGAGAGCCGAGAGGGACCACCACGAGTCACGTGAAGGGCAAACGGTGGATGGCAAGGAGTTAATGGGGGCGGGGCGAACAGCACACCTGGACAGAAAATACAGGATGAGTCAACAGTACACGTGGAGAAAGGAAAATAAATGTTTGTTTTTTTTGTTGTTGTTTGTGTGGTTTTTGGGGGTGGGGGGGGAGGGAGTTGGGGATTTAGAACGTTAGACAGAGTATTATGTTCGGGGTAGAAGGGAAAAAAACTAAGAGCCAAGCAAAACACGATTAAGATAACAAACACCGACGGGGTACAACTACAAGGCCGCACACGAGGAGCAGAACACGATTAAATAATTACAAGTTACAGGAAATTCAAACCAAAAGTAACTATAATCAAAACAATAACGCATGGACGATAAAATAACGAGTTGAAATTTGACAATCTATCTGGAGAAATGGGGGAGAAACACGTGGTCGAAGAACGAACGAACGAACGAATAAGAATGAATAAACGAATGAGAACAGAGAAGGAAATATTTTTTTGGGGATTTTTTTGAGTTGTGATTTACACAAGGAAGAGGGCTATGGGGTGAAAAGATTGGGAAAACAGAGAACGAAAGTTATTGGATCACAAAAACACGGACCGCTGAGAGAAAAACAAAGCCTCAAGGTTGTACAGTGTTCACTGTACAACTACAAGGCCTCAAAACACGACCCGAATTAACACGATTTTCAATACAGGTATGAAAGATTTGCACCGAAAATCTTCGTCGGGAGACAATATATACACCATAAAATAAATAGTTATAACGAAAATACAAATGGGAACAATTACTTAACTTCGATTTCGATGGATAGCATGGAGAGCTGAGAATAAACGAACCCTCGCCAGCAAGACCGGAAACGGAACAGAGGATGTGCCTTTTCAAGGTTTCATATTAATCCAAAATTTGTTCCAAATTTGGAATTCAAAATTTGGATTCCAAATCCAAATTTGAACAGGTTTGTTCAAAATTAATATATTCAAATGGTATCGAAGTTTGTGGGGGTCTAGCACATCTCCCTGTATCCTTTTTAGACCTGTCACACATTGGCTAGTGCTCAGCTTTGCACCAGCACCGGTCCTGATGTTGATAGAGCAATAAAGCGGTATGAGGTTAATAGCTGTGGTTGAAGAGAACCTCATCATGCTGGAACATGGTGAACTGGCTGCCTGCCCAGCATCGGTAATTTGCCCACTTTCATTTCCATCTCTAATCAAGCGAGCAAGTGAGAGCAGGGAGCAAAGCGGAACAGAAGGATGGGTACAGCCCAGCACTTTGTTGCACAGTCAGGGACAGTAAACTGACCAGCTGTCCTACACGTATGTTGTGCTCAGCTATAAACCTGTCACCTTTGTGTTTCGCATAGGGTCTGCACTGTTCACCTGTAAAGCTGTGTTGTGTCGGTTTAAGGTTGTACAGTGCTGGTTCATGTTTGCACTATAATGAGAAAATCCACTAACCATTGGAAAACACGCAATATTTTTTGGATACATATTCTAGGCTCGTGGAAGAGCTAGTATTAGTACATAGAACAGATCAGGACACAACATAACAAAGGGAACATTAGGAGAAAGGGGAAACACCAACAGCAGGGCAGGGAGAGAAAGTCGACAGAGACAGACAACCAGGGGATGCAAGTAACGATGAGTGGAGGGGAAAAATCGAGGGATGAACAAGATGGATACATAAGGAAATTTTTGGGAGGGTGGGAGGTGGTTTAACAGTGGTAGAAAAGATCATGGCATTGGATGGGGGATGACTTGAGATGGTGGGAAACAGCTGTCATGAAGATCTGGAGGAAACAACAAGATTGAAGAGTGTGTGGAAGGTGGTCCCACAGGTGGGGAAAACGGGAGTGATTATGTGGATGTTAGCATTGAGTGGACGTTACTAAATGAGTGGATGTTAGCATTGGTTCTGGTTTAGGCAGTTTCACTAGGAGGAGGTTGCTGATGGACCCGTGTGCATCCTGCAGATACCCCGGGGGGGTTGTGGGGGGACACGGAGAGGAAGAGGGTGCAACACCAGAAATGAGGTGGAAGACCACTGACCTGTTGGCGATGGCGAAGTGATAGCCGCCCATAGACTCAGCTTCATCGTGAGGGATTCCAATTATCTTGAAAGCATTGGTTTCCATGGTGTCAAGACAAGCAAGACCAGAGGGGAGAGCAGTACGCCACGCTGCGGAAGAAAGCCATGTCGGTGGATAGAACCTCAGATGTGCCAAGGCAGGACTTTGCAAGACGGAGGATACCCAGTTGGTGTCTGGCTTAGAGGCCAACTTTGAAATGTGGCTTGCCCAAGAGAGATCATGGCTTAGAGTGAGACCCAAATGTTTGAGTGACTGAATCTCTTCGAGAGGGTTGTTGAGAAAGTATATAGGAGGATTTGCGGTATGGTCCTTCTGGAGAGAGAGAGAGAGAGAGAGAGAGAGAGAGAGAGAGAGAGAGAGAGAGAGAGAGAGAGAGAGAGAGAGAGACAGACAGACAGACAGAGAGACAGAGAGAGAGATTTCTTAGGATTGAAAGACATATTCCAAGTGTTTGACGAGATTGTGATTTCATCAAGGTCTGAGGAGAGAGAAGAGGCTGCTACCTGTCTGTCAGAAGGATGAGGGATGACATGGCAGAGAAAGAGTGGAATCATACGCAAAGAGATAGAGGATTTTCCATAGTCAGAGATCATTGATGAAGATTTAAAATATGATGGGGCTGAGAACATTGCCTTGGGGTACTCCAGCCTTGACAGGGAGAGGAGAAGAAAGTGTTCTGTTGAGAGCCACATATTGGCTACGAGAGTGGAGGAAGTCAGTATTCCAAGAATGGAATTGCCCTTGGATTCCACAGTCATACAGTTTGTAGAGCTAGGCAGGGTGCCAGACTGTAAAATTTGTGTCAAGAGGGGAGGGCTCTGATCTCATGTGTGATATTGAGGGCCTCCATCCATTGTTGGGAGAGTAGAAGAAGCATGTTCAAGACAGAGTGACTAGGTATGAATCCAAATTAATGATCTGAGATGAGGCTGTTTGAGAAAAGGAATGATTTTATGACAACTGTGATGAGGAATTCCATGACCTTGCGTATTATTGGAAGTAAGCTAATTGGTTTGTAGTTGAGAGGATCCATTTATGCCCCCTTTATATGTAATGCTGTGAAGGTGGATGATTTCCAAGCAGATTAAAGATGACGTGTGGTAAATGACAGGGTGAAACGGGCAGAGAAAGGAAGTGCAAGAGCAGCAGATCAGCTTTTTAGAAAACGTGAGCTGATGTCGTCCGGTCCAGTTGCAGTGTCAGAGTCGAAGGTTGCCAGAAACTTTCCCACCTTCTCAGGTGCAAAATGCAGAATCCAGGAGCATTTGTGTATGAATGGGAAGGCTGGGTACAGAGAGGGAGGATTTATGGATGCAGGATTTTGAAGCAGACACGGAATTGAGGCATTTGACCTTACAGGCGAAGTTTGCTGTGGTACCATTTGAAGTAAGGGAAGGGATGGAAGGGGAGCATGCACCAGAGACAGACAACAAGGCTCCACCAGGTTTTAGAGGAGGGAGACACGTTGGAAAGCTAATTCTTGAGATTGGACAGATGTTGATTTTTGGCTCTCCTGGCAGTAGAATCACACTTGTTGTGGGAGTTGTAGAATGATTTGAGGTTTCCTACGGTTGGATTTGCCTTCCAGCAGGAGAATGCAAGTTGTTTTAAAGCAACTGCTTCACCACAGGATTCAGAGTAGCAAGAGCAGGAGGCTGGGTAAGATAACTGAAGATGTGATGGGATGAATCTGTGCATAAGAGAGAGTAGGTTTCTGTGGAAGAATTCCCAGGTTGAATTAATATCAGGTGCGGTAGATAGAGGAGACCAGTCCTGGAGTGTGAGAACTGTTTGCATTCCCTGCCAGTTTGCCTGAGTGAACTGCCAGACTCGCTGGTGCTGAGGCTGTTCTTCGAGGATGGCCAGAGAGATGTTGATATCAGATTGAGCTGATTTGTCACACTGTCACAAATGGTTTACCCCCATATGGAGCCGTTCAAAAATTACATAATGCTGTTTTTTTTAAGGAGGTGCATACTGACAGGCTTGATTAAACCTTGCTCATAATTTTTATTCGACATACGATTGGATTTTTCGGAGCCCCTCATCGTGAGTAACACTTGGCCCAAACAAAGCCAGTGGAAATCTGACACAACAAATCCGGGTTGTGTATAATCAGCAGAGGCCTACAATCCTGATGTCTGAGGCCAACCAGAAACCAAGATGGCGGCCATATTATTTTGTCTGGGTGCCATGGTTGGTATAGTCAAGTGACAAATGTTGGTGGGATCCGGCAGCTGTCCAACCAATGGGTGCACATTTTAAAAATCGACACCCAACAAGAATCACACCCACAACAGAAACAACAACAACGATGCAGAGCTCTTATAGATCTGCGACACTTTTCATGTAAAAATATATACTGGAAATTAATAAATGTGTACAGTAAACCCTCCATATTCACGAGTTATCATTTTGCAAGTTCTACGTTTTCACGAATTCATATATGCATACGAATTCTAAATTTGCGACCCACCGACCTCCAGTATCCATAACTTTGCAAGCAGCCATTATGCCGCCTCCCACCCACTCTACCACAAACACTAGGGACATAAGTGTGAGGTGCGCAGATGTTAATATTGTACAGTACTGTATTTGGTTTGTCTGCACAGCGTTGGAAAGCCATCCCAGGCACCCACCCTGTCCTTCTTTCTCACAGCAGTTCCCAAACCACAAACACCTTGCTGCACCTCTCGACTCGCTATCGCAAACTTGTGCTATTTTTCGCTTATGTATTGACCTTAACGATGACCTCCAGACATAAAATGAGTGGGGAAGGTGTGTTTTCTGGAAAGAGACAGAAGAGAGTGATGAGTTTGGTTGGAAAAGTGATGTGTTAAATAGGCTGGCTTTGTTATTACAAAGCAATTTTAATACTAATAAGATGTTTTAAATGTTTTAAATCCCTTCCCCAAGGGGGTTTTCCTCCTTGGACAAATGCTATGTTAACATGTGTCTAAATATTTTAAGAACCTGAAGGCGGCCGTCTTGGCTACTCGCCCCATGGCTCTGGGCGCCTTCGATGTGCTGGCCTTTCGTCGGCCGTCGCCATCTTGTGTGCTTTCTGTGAGGGCAACATCAAGCTTCATCACTGCCATCAATCTCTAAAAAGGGCCCATTTTGGGCCAAAGATAAGTGTCGGCCAAGGGGGATTTTATTTTGTTACCTTTCCCTGTGTGTGTATTTGTGACTGCATGGAGGGTCCCTCAAAGTAGACATTAGTATTACCTCAGCTACTTTTGTTATATCCATTCCGCATTTATTTTTGCTTTCAAATCATTGTTGTTGCATTTTTCATTTGTACTGTTTGCATGTTTTGTGGTTTCAGAAATAAACCCGTGTGTTCTTTGAATTAAGCCTTCATATCTTTTCCATCCTGCGCGTGCAAATTAACCATCAGAATCAGCCTCGGGAGTAAAAGCTGGTTCGACCATCTGTCCCGGCTGATATTAATCGGCAGGGACGCGACAATATATAATCATGGCTTTTCCAAAGGCCGCTTTGAATAACAATGGGTGTACTGATATAGGAAATACTATATATATGTATACATGTGGGTGAGAGGTATCGAGTTTTACCATTTCCTTGTACGGGAAATGTGCAAGGGTGTCCATCCACAACCCACCCACAGGCCTTGCTCGGGCTCACATTGCCGGGCGTTTTTGCAGTACAGGTTGTGAGATATCAACTTTTTGGCTGAGTTGATCAGAAAGTTCCCCAAATCTTTCATCGAGCAGAGGCAGCCCCTTTCTCTCAGGTACTTTTCCAAGTATTTTCGGCTTATTTTAGAAGCTTTGTGAGCCATCCTTATCCGGCACGCAAGCATGTATGTTCCCTTCACAAATAACCACTGTTGCTAGGGGATTCTGCTCATGTGCGCCCCATGATCCCCCATCGTCCGAATTCGAAAAGACTGAGCAATCATTTGGACCATCGAGTTTCAGAGTAATCGATTGGTAAATAAGGGACAGGTAGGAATCCAACGTTTGAGGGTAACCACCCCTTGATCCGAAATCAAACAATTGAAGCCTGAGCGATTATGCAGTCAAGCAATTATAAGGGCTGCATTGCGTTTCAGAGAAATTGGTTGCTAAATACCGTCAGGATTCAAAGAGTCAGGATCCAAAGTTTGGGGGGTAACCGCCCCTGGGAGCCCCCATGATCTGAAATCGAAAAATCAAAGCCCGACATTATGGGGGCTACTGTCTTATATTCAGGTGTCAAGTTTCAGAGCAATCTGCCAGGTGATCAGGGAGGAGTTAGTCAGGTTCACTATGTTTTTTCGTTCAAAATTTTGGTAGATTAGCAAAACTATACATTTTTGGAATACTCAGAGCATGAGGAATCCAAAAATTAATGTTTACATTTGCGTAGACACCTTTGCGAAAATGACACTCAGGACAGTGATGAAGATCTGTAAAAGCATATTCCCGAATGGTGTAGACCTCGTTGATCCTGTGTATAGGACTTATAGTTCAATCTGATACTACCTATAACTTCCTATAACAACCTATAACTTCAAAGGACTTGCAATATCATGTATTATGTAATACAGTTATATCACAAATATAAAGACAATGGTTTTCAATTACCTTTGTTTGTTGCTTTTCTATAATCCTGAGCACTATTTTGAGGCCTTTATTGGATTCCTTGACCCAGAAAACATAGGATTAGCATATTTAATTAAGTCTCTAGGTTGACTAGAAGCCGAGATCGCGCAAAATATGTATTTTATGGCGGCCATTTTCAAAATCAAAAATGGCGGCCATGCAGGTGTCTGTGCAAATGTCAACATTGATTTTCAGATTCTCCATGCTCTGAAGATTCCAAAAATGTACAGGTTTGCTAATCCCAAAATTTTGAAAGAAATTATATTTGTTAACATTGTGAACCTGACTATCTTCATCACTGTCCTGAGTGTCATTTTCGCAAAGGTGTCTACGCAAATGTAAACATTAATTTTTGGATTCCTCATGCTCGGAATATTCCAAAAATGTATAGTTTTGCTAATCTACCAAAATTTTGAACGAAATTATATTTGTTAACATAGTGAACCTGACTAAGTAGGAAAAATATCAGCAAGTTACCAGACAGATGGACGGATGGACGGACAGACATCACGACCCATTTTACAAGTTCATCTCTTCGAGAATCGAGATGACATGAACTAATAATATAAATAAATGAATAAAAATGAGAAATTTCGAATAGAAGAAGAGCACCCCTTTTGCATCTTCAGATGCATAGGGTTGCCAAAGCAGTTTATTAGCTAGTGGGGACAATCCTGGACGGGTCGCCACTCCAACAGAGGATACTCGAATGGCTCATTCATCCCAGTAAGCTGGTACTCATTTTTCCGACCTCGGAAGGATGATAGGCTGAGTCAACCCACTTGGTGTTAATTCAACGGCATCAAACTAAAAAGCCTAAGATCTTCAGCCAGCCACCTCAACTGTTAAGCCAACACCAGGCTTGAAATGTCGAATAGGGTAATGTTAATTCCAGTTAGCAACCTAACAAGGCTAATACCCCGTTCTCACTTGAACGATTTTCGACGCAAATGCCGTGCGACTACCAAATCGTACAGAGCGTACGGGAGTCGCACGGCAGTCTGTTGATTATTCGCACAGCTTGTAGGGGTGTCATGTGTAATCATTGGTAATTCAGATGGGTCGAATGCCCGTGCGAGTTTTTTCAACTGTTGAAAATTTCCATACGGCTGTCGCACGTTTCGCATAGTTCGCATTGGTCGCATCGATTTTATGCGATTCACACGGATCGAACGGCGCTTGTACGGCGGACGCACGGCGCTCTGATTGGTTGTATGGCGGTTGTACCGCATGCGCACAGTTCGCACGCGAGTTGAACAAAAATCACACGGCGCTTGCGCGGGACTCGTTGAGGTTGTACGGCAGTCGCACGCAGCTTGAACCGGAAAAGTCGCACGAGAGTTCAACCGACGGCAGTTGTACAAGTGAGACTGCACGGAAAAAAACAGGGAAATTCGTACGGAAATCGCATGGCTGTACGATTTTTTAGTCGCACCGCAGTTGTACAAAAAATCGTTCAAGTGAGAACGGGCCTTAAGCTTCGCAAAACGTAGCATTCATCAAAAGGTTAACCTTTTCATGAATCCTTGCACAA
The DNA here is from genome assembly GCF_964187855.1 of Myxine glutinosa. Taxonomy (NCBI): domain Eukaryota; kingdom Metazoa; phylum Chordata; class Myxini; order Myxiniformes; family Myxinidae; genus Myxine; species Myxine glutinosa. The sequence continues at coordinate 151,138,132 of NC_136265.1, forward strand.
TCCTTATCCTGAACTCTAACCCTAATGTTAATTCCTGCAGAGTTACCAAGACAAACCTTAGTATAAATGGAGTGCTAACCCTAAGATTATAACATTTAAATAATACCAGTGGTAACCTTAACCCTAACTAAATCAAACCCTCAATCTACACTCTACAGTGTTATCAGTGTTATCACAGTAGCAAGTGGACTCATTTATTATGCTATGTTATCATTTATGAATGATATGAGAGAGGAATTAAACTACAGTTAATATAGTAGAGTCCTGTTTCTGAGGGTCAATGCAGTAATGCACTTCTCTGCAAGCAAATTTTTTGTGAATGAAATAAGGGTTGTAATCACGTGATGATGAGGATGATATCTGTAAGTGCACATCATTCGTATACATCTCCATAGTAAAGCAAAGATCAACATGTTCGTTCCCAATCTTGGCCATGAAGCATGACCAATCCAGGATTGGCACTCAGGTTTTAATTGCAGCTGAAAAAATCAAGCACCAATCAAATATCAGGTACCATCACCTTCCCAAAAATGCTTCTGTCCCCCTCAAAAAAACCAAAGACACCATCCTCAAAAATGATGGGCGAATGACACCTGAATGTTCTTCATCTGGGAATGTTCAGACATTATGTGTCAGGCGTGAAGGTTCCCATTTGCACTGAGATGAGGGGGTGTATCACGTGATTGCAATATGAAGATGGGGAGATTTAACCTGGCGTTTCCATCATCATCTTGCATGTGACAAAGGTTACATCATCAAAATTTTAAAACTAACCTGTGTTAACTTACACTAACCTCAGACACCATGCCAGATGATATTGCACTATCATGTGCAGCACTATGATGCAATGACCTGTTTAGTGGTAGACTATCAATTAAGATACTGCACAATGCCTATGTTAACCTACACTATGCTGCAGCGACATCCAATGTCCTGCATTGACTTGTTATATGTTGTATGTCATATAGCTACAGTACTCTCATGTGCTGTTGTAAATTAAAACAGCTATGGCTAGGCTCTCCTGTATCTTCCTTTACTCCCATGCACAGTCACGCCCTACAGCTACTACCAACACGCATGCCCAGCTAAGGGGCGTAGCGACCCCCTTAAGGGGATCTTTAACATTCACCAATTAATTTTTGCCCAGCAGAACCTCGATCCTTCGACTGCACACTCATTGATTAATCGTCCTGCCTGTGAAACAACGGGATGCACAGTTTATAGCTGTGTCGGGATTCGAACCCAGGCTTAACGGCTTGGAGGGGAGGGTCCTTACAGGCCATACTGCCAGCACTCACACCCCCACTCAGACCCATGTTCACACACTTACTCTCACTTGTACATGAACGCAAGACAAATTTCAATATTACTCACAAAATTGATTCACAAATCTACGGCAGTCAATCACATCTACCATATAAAAACAATGTAGTTTGTGTGTTTGTACAGATGTCTGTCCCCTTCACAGGGGTAGCTTTTAAAGGTCAATCTTTTAACACGAATGTGTGTTTACTATGGTCTATTTTTGAGGATAAAACAAACTCGACAAACATTTTCCATAAAAGATTAATTATGTCTCTTCTATTGGAAATGTAGACGGTGGCTTGCATACTAGGCCTCAAGGGCGGTGTACAGAAGCATTTTTAAAAACCTAGAACAATGCGACTGTGTCACCAATATGCCTCCGCATAGTCCCACAAAGGGTAGATGCCCTCGTTCACTGTCCTAAAAATAAACAAGTTTGATTTAAAATTTAAAAACATAAAATTTAAAATCCCTTCAGCTGTTTTTACATTATAAATCCCTTCAGATCACATTTTCACCAGCTATGACAGGTTTCACATCGATAGGTGAAGCAGTTTCAGAGAAGGGATTTTTAAAAATATACATTTTTGGCTGGTATACCACTTAACCTATGATGTCATCATTATCATGCTTTTGTTCCCCATTGGGAGTACTTGACAATGTGCCAAGTTTCAAATTTTTCCATTCAGCGGTTTCCGAGAAATAATTTTTTAATTATTTGCTTTTAATCCAAGATGGCTGCCATACCACGTGACCTATGACGTCACAATTATCATAAAAACATTATGCATGGGTGTCACTTCTACCCTGAAAGTTTCGTCTCAATCGGATATATGGTTGCTGAGAATAACGAGGTTAAGCCCGTACGGACGGACGGACGGACAACCCGAAAACATAATGCCTCCGGCGACTTTGTCGACGGAGGCATAAAAATAATAATACAAGGCGCAAGGGAGGTGAAATTCGTTGCAGGTGATGTGTGGAACGTACGCAGAGTAAAACAAATGTTAATTTACATCCATATAAATAAAAAAAACACCTTTAGAGGCCATTTTTCCCCACAAGCGGGGGTTGGCCTTTTTCGGGGACCGTGGTTGTTGTTGTTTTTCGGTCCCCTTTTTGAAGCAATGTTTTACGGCCGGATGCCCTTCCTGACGCCAACCCTTTTTGCCGCCTTTAACGACAAACAGGGAATTACCAGTGAACTGGTACTCAATTAGCCGACCTCGGAAGGATGACAGGCTGAGTCAACCCCCCTGGCGTTAATTCAGCGATCGAACCGGGATTCGAACCCAGGATCCGAGGATCCTAAGCCGGCACCCGAGCCGCTAGCCCAACACCAGGGTCAATTTACATCCATATGATGTCTAATAAATAAAGAAGATGTAAGCACAACTGGCACTAGGCCGAGGCTTCAGACTTTGGCACACTCACAAGCTGCTCTGTCGAATAAGCTGTTCCATCCTGTCATATTTAACTGACTTTTTAGCAATTGAATAATATTCCGTTCAGCAACCTTTCACACGCTCTGAGTAAACATTCCAACTGTAATTCAAATGTCTATGCAGAGGATGAGAGGAGGAAAAGGGATGGGTGGGCTGAATGAAGTGAAATGGGAATGGGGCATTGAGCAGGTGTATTAATGTCAATATGGGATCCAACTCATATTGGGGGTACAGCTTTTCACCTGATGACTCCAATGCAGTATATGGTCTTTCATTTGATTATGGTATGTGATATGGTACATGGGGAGATTGACAACGATTGACTGACAGGAGCTTATTGTCATAAAATGGACTCACTGATTTATTTTTTTTCCCCCAAGGATGTGATGGACCCGTAGATTTGATATAAAAGAATGGCTATCAAAAGTTTAATAGATAGCAGGTGGTCAGAGTTGAGCTGAGTTAAATCAAGTCTGGCTCAGAGCAGGACAGGACTGCGGTCACACGGGTCAATGAAGAGATTATTGTGGGTTGCAGATTTGGCCACTGGGTCGGTTACACAAAAACAGAATCATGGCCTGAGCACTCTCTGAAGGATGTGGCAACAAAGTCTGGAACCCAAGTGAAAAGAGATCCGATCTCCAGCTGGCCATGGACACTGTCGGAGGGAGCACGGAAACATTTGACATTATGCCAGCGTGGTGAGATATCGAACGACTCAAGAAGATAATCTCTGCCCTGAGTCAACAACTTCATACTTAGGAGGCAGCAACTGGTGGTTCCGTCTCTGAAGTTGCGTGGTCAGGAATGTCACTCCTTTTGAACACAACACACCACCACCTTCTGGCTGTGAGTGCTTGTGAAAAGGCTACAATCAGAAAACGTCATTGTGTCATCTTGGTCTGTGGAGTAACAGTTACTGCAACGTGACTTTCACCCTTCATCGTGCACAGTGTCTTTGTTATGGGCGTTAAACTGGGCGCCCCAACTGCCGGCATTAGTTGGTGGAGGTTAAAGATAACATGGTGTCCTTCATGTAGGGTAGGTGAGCTATTGCCGGCACACTGGACAAATTCCAAATCCCTGCCCATTGGATCAGCAGCACAACCACATCCTCAGCCGATGATGCTACGGTAGTATGACCTGGGTGGGGATACGTTAGCAGTTAGCAAATAATGTAAGTATTTTTAAAAATGTTTTTTACTTCAGGCATGGACAGCCTGTTCTCAAGAAGAATGGCATGGACAAAAAAAACGGCGAATGGCAAACGTTGAACCAATAAATTTCACATTCCTGTGCTACCTTCAGTCGAACGTCAGGCAATGAAAGCACATTCTCTATATTTTCATTCCAAAAAGGATCATTCATCATTTCAATCACAAATTAATACTATCTTACTATAATTCACCAAATGTCCGTCCGTCCGTTTGAAGGTACCGCAAAAACGGCTCAACCGATCGCAACGATATTTTGGGTGGGTATTCCTGGGACCCCTCCGAGTAAAATAGACTATATTGTTTTTCCAATTTTTCCAATTTTCCAATTTTCCAGTTTTTCCAAACACGATGGAATAATATTTACTGATATGAACAGTGATGTGGCTTTTGTTGAAATTCTACAAATACTGTTTATTCTACGTACCAGGAGAGAGTAGATCGACTCCTGACGAACTCTTCCGAAATAAACGTGCTCCGAAGTAACATGGCAGCGTGTGCAAAGCGACTGAGAAACAGGTGTAGCGGCCGCTTCCATGTTACAGATTCGGCACGCACTCTTCACACATAAACGTGCGACTGAAAAAGACGTGTATCGGCCGTTTCCGTTTTGCATAATTCAATCTTTTTTTCAAAATGGGCGCCATGTACTGTTTCGATTTTGATGATTTGCGTGTGATATGATTCAACGGATGTTTATATGAATCGTTTAAAATAAAATAAAAGCCTTCAATTTCTGATATTTTGCCTTTTCATTTGGGCTTCCCAATTGAAGCCCCGCCCATAGGGCGGGTACCGTTGCTAGTAATATTAATATATCAAAATATAATGTTAACACACGATAGTATCGAGATATTATCAAACCAGAAAACCGTCATCATCTGTTCACTTCCGTAATCGGGAGCAAGGTCCATGTCGATCACATTTCAAAATCATAATTGCATTGAGGAATTTCTGAAAACTCCTACTGACCTTACAACACCCGCTGGGACCCCAAAACGTTCCACAGAAGGTTATTATATTTCCTTTTAGTAAAATATGCAACTGTAATGATTCCGAAAGGCTGTTCCCCTGTCATTAGACCAGATCCTCCGCTCTGATTGGTGGACGTTTGTGGGGACTTGTGCTGCATATAAAAAAGACGAAGGAGAATCAGGCATCAACTCTACTGGCATATCACAAAACCATAGGGGTACAGACAGTTTTGCTGTACCTTTATGCAGCAAGTGGTTTAGCCTTCCATTGCCCCATAGTCATTTGGCAGTGTAGGTTACCCCAAGAATAGCATCTTATATCCGATTAAGTTTTGAGCAGGAGAAGAACTATGCTTTCTCGTCGTTTTGGTCCAATGAAGGGTTAACGCCTGACACATCAGTTTCTCCTTGCTTCTCATGGCGGAATAGCAAGCATACCTCAATCAACGTCCTGCTCATTTCATCCATTGTTCTACCTGTCCATTGTGCAAATCACCACTCTCCTTCAACAGCAATACTAGTTCCCTACAATCACGTTCTCCCCAACTTATTTTGCCTCCTTCCCCCATTTTTCTTCCATTTCATGACTGATTTTATAGAGGCAGAGTTTTATGCATTATATGACCAGCTGTACGAGGTAAACCGGTTTGATGTTTGTGTCTGCCTCCAAATTGCCCATCGAAATGTTCCCTCTACATTCGAAAGTGTTGCTCATATAAGGCCTTGAGGGCAAGTGAACATTTCCATTTGGGAGCAAGTCCACATCCTGTACTTTTATGGCTTTTTATACAAGCCTCTTCATTGGCTCGAGCCAGAATCTTCTATTGTTGATGCATATTTATGAGTGAAGTGCCCCCATGATGTTTCACTCATTGCTTCTCAGGCCCAGCATTTCAGAATGACATTCATGCATCAATTCATTGCAAACAACAGCACATTGTGGGTGATCTGCCATTCTCGGTCGATCAAGATTCCTCCTTGCGCATCATCTGCAGAGTTTCCTTCTTCCTGTCTTCAAATAAAAATCTAAAGTTCAAGCCTCAGAAATTAAAAACAGAATATAATGTGAGCACGTTGTACTCTTTATTGTTGGCATCCCCACCTGAAGATGTACTCCATGATGCAGGACCCACGGTTAGCCATGAATCAGAAGACTGTACTGATTTTATAGATCGATCTGACTCCAATGGGATCGAAGCAAAAAAGAGCTGACTGGTGCAGTAATTATATTGTCTCTTGTAGAGGCTGTATTGGAAGAGGAAATTTGCCCGCTGTTGAAAATATGAGCGGTAACAGTACATCATTGATTGTAGAGAAGAGGTCATACTCAATCAAAACTAACGTTATGGTCAAATTCCAAAGTATTGGGCTGAATCTCAGATTTCCTATTGGGCATCTCAGACATCTCATATTGGGCCACAGAAGAGTATATAAAGTAAGATGTTCCATCTGAATTTAGGTTGTCGATGTAAATGATCCCATTCTATATTTCACTAGTGAGATACCTGCGTTACACAGTTTTGCCTGAAACCCGTTTATGCCTGAAACCTCAAAAAAAAAAATGGTTTGAGAAATTTTATCAAAACACCACCCATCTTAGGTGCAGGGACCCCAAAAGCTGCACAGAAAATTTGATGGGACCGACCCCAAAAGTACAAACCATGAACAAATAAATTCCACATTCCTATGCCACTTTCGAATGCCAGGCATGAACAGCCGGTTCGTGAATGACTTGGGCATAAAACTTATTGCAGCTGACTCCATCAGGAGGTGGGTAATGTGTAATGGCAAAACTGCAAATGCTGAATCTGCGAATGTGTTTACACGCAAAAAATTGCGGCATCTCCGGTAGAAACCGGGATTCTCAATTGTATGGAGAAATTGCCGAAGCCGCAGTTGTATTTACATGCGGAGAAAGATCAGTGTGGTATTGGTGGAAATGCAAAATCTCAATTGTCTTGAGATATTACCAGAAAATGTTTGCACATGCGATAACTCATGAAACTGCTAATGCCGAACCCGCGAATGAGTTTACATGCCGATAGAGAGCAGCTTTGTGTGGGTGGAAACTCAAAATCATAATTGTATTCATAAATTTATGAAACCTCCCACTCACCTTAGGACACCCACTGGGACCCCAAAAGGTTCCACAGAAAGTTTTGCGGGGCTAGCCCCAAACTGAGGGAGTAGTTCAGGGACGGACGGACAGACAGACAGTCCTGCTTTATTACATGCAGTGCCTTTAGAAAGTATTCACACCCCATGACAGTTTTCACAGTTTGTTCTGTTACAGCCTGAATTTAAAATGGATTAAATTTAGAGTGTTTTTATTACTGATCTACACATAATGCCCCATAATGTCAAAGTGGAATTTTTTTTAGAAATCTTTACAAAATAATTAAAAAGGAAAAGTTGAAATATCTTGAGTCAATAAGTAGTCAATCCTTTGCTATGACACTTCAAATTGAGCTCAGGTGCATCCAATTTCCTTTGATCATCCTTGAGATGTCTCTACAACTTGATTGGAGTCAACCTGTGGCCAATTCAATTGATTGGACATAATTTAGAAAGAAACACACCTTTCTATACAAGGTCCAACATTCAACAGAGCATCTCAGAGCAGAAACTCTAACATGAAGTCCAAGGACCTGCCCATAGAATTCCGAGATAGAATTGTGAGGAGGCATAGATTGGCGGAAGGGTATAAAACAATTTCTAGAGTATTGAAAGTTCCCAGGAGCACAGTGAGCTCCATCATTAGGAAATGGAAACAATATATGGAACTACCAGACACTGCCTAGAATTGGCCATCCCACTAGACTGAGAAACCGGGCAAGAAGGACCTTGGTCAGGGAGGTGACCAAGAACCCAATGACTACTCTGACAGAATGCTAGTATGCCAAGCAAATTGCCTGCATAGGGATGTTAGCTCTGCCAGGAGAGTGGTGGAGGTGATATGACACAGGCATGATGGGCCAAACAACCTTCTGTGTCCAAGCATCCTTGTAATTCCTTCAAATGAATATAGATAAATCGGAAGGGAAGGATGACATCTGAAATTGTAAGCATAACTTCACATAAAGATCCACAAATTCTGGAACAATCTTTTGGGCAACCCAAAGAAACGTAATTTGTCAGCAAAACCTCTTCATTTGCAGATGTAGATTGGCATACGCAGGTCAATGAAGCAAAAGGTGAATGGTTATACCGACATATCCCAGTTTTCTGAGTCAACAGTGGAAGGAATGGAAATGCACAAACCATAGTGGCCTTAATGACACCAGAACTTAACATGCACATCCCTAATCTGGCTAGATCCATTTAAATTTTTCAAAATTAAAATATCGTTTGATAACATTGAGAATTCAAAGAATTTTGTCATGGTTATGCTGATTAGATAATATTCATCCATTCGATTTGTAAAGGCTGGCAAGATAGTTTAGAGCTATGTGCACTCGCCTTTGCATTGTGGTGTGGGTTCAAAATCTCGGCCCAGTTATAAATTGTCACCTTGGTGTTTGGACTTGCAATGTAAATAGTCTCGCCCCGAAGGGGGGATGCAAGACTATTGCAATGCCCCTGTCGGGTGTGTTTACATGTGTGTGTGTGTGTGTGTGTGTGTGTGTGTGTGTGTGTGTGTGTGTGTGTGTGTGTGTGTGTGTGTGTGTGTGAGTGTGTGTATGTGTGTGTATGTATGTATGTGTGTATGTGTGAATAAGAGAGACAGAATTGTGAGGAACAGAAATGAAAAAACAACATGTGTGTTTGTGTGTGTGTGTGTGTGTGTGTGTGTGTGTGTGTGTGTGTGTGTGTGTGTGTGTGTGTGTGTGTGTATGTATGTATGTGAGTATGTGTGAATAAGAGAGAAACAGAATTGTGAGGAACAGAAAGGAAAAAACGAGATGTGTGTGTGTGTGTGTGTGTGTGTGTGTGTGTGTGTGTGTGTGTGCGTTTGTGTGTGTGAACATACGTGCGCGTGTCCGCATCTATATATTTTCACATTAAAATGTTTTTCTCTGCAACCGCTTGTCCGATCGATGCAAAACTTTAAACATAGGAGGGCAACGCCGTGGAGAATATTTTATTGCTAACTCTGACGTCATAGGTCACATGGTATTGCAGCTATATTGGATTAACAGGAAAATATTGGATTAATGGATTAACGTCATTTTCTCCAAAACCACTCAATAAATTGTTTTTAACTTGGCATACAGTCATGGCCAAACATATTGGCACTCCTGCACTTTTTTGAAATAACTCACATTTTTCTCGAAAAAGAAGTTGAAATTGACAAAAGTATTTGGGCTCCACAATTCTTTATTTCACTGTTAATATAACAGAACCTTTGTTTTTTTTATTCAGAACTTAATATATCCTTTTACATCAGAAAATAAAAAGAAATGGCATTGACAAAATTATTGACACCTGAGACTTAATATTTGGTAGCACAACCTTTGGGCAAAATAGCTGCAGTCAAGCACTTCCTGTAGCCATGAATGAGCTTCCTACACCTCTCTACTGGCAGTCTGTCCCACTCTTTTTGTGAAAACTGCTCCAGTTCTCCCAGATTTGAAGGGTGCCTTCTCCCAACTGCTGTTTTCAGATCTCCCCACAGGTGCTCACTGGGATTTTGATCTGGACTCATTGCTGGCCACTTCAGAACAGTCCAGCGTTTTGTCTTGAACCATTCCTGGGTGCTTTTTGAAGTGTGTTTGGGGTCATTGTTCTGCTGCAAGACCCATGACCTTTGACGGAGACCCAACTTTCTGACATTGGGTTGAACATTGTGCTCTAAAATGCCTTGGTAATCTGCTGATTTCATGATGCCGTGCACACATTCAAGGCACCCAGTGCCAGAGGCAGCACAGCACCCCCAAAACATCACTGAACCTCCTCCATGTTTGACTGTGGGGAAGGTGTTTTTTTCTTTGAAGGCTCATTTTGTTTTCTGTAAACATAGAGATGATGTGCTTTACCAAAAAGCTCTAATTTGGTCTCATTTATCCACAGGACATTCTCCCAGAAGGATTTTGGCTTGTTCGGGTGTGTTTTGGCAAACTCCAGTCCAGCTTTCTTATGTCTCTCTCTCAGCAGTGGGGTACTCCTCGGTCTTCTACCATAGAACCCCCTTTTATTGAGTTGGCGAAGGTTGGTGCAAGTTGAAACTGTCGTACCTTGTGTCTGAAAGTCAGCTTGAATCTGTTTGTCAGTTGAATGAGGTGCTTTCTGCACCATTCAAACAATCCTTCGCTGTAATCTTCAATCAAGCTTTCTCTTGTGGCCACGTCCAGGGAGGTTGGCTACAGTGCCATGGGCCTTAAACTTTCTGATACCATTGCATACGGTGGACACCGAAACATCAAGGTCTCTGGAGATGGATTTGTAGCCTTGAGATTGTCCATGCTTGATGACAATCTTGTGTCTGACCTCCTCAGACAATTATCTGGTTTTCTTTCTTTTCTCCATGCTCATTGCATAACACGCAGTGACACAAAACAGCAGAATGACTCCTTTTCTCTATTCAAACTGGATGAATGAGTGTTTTTTATATTGCAGGTACTTGCAACTCACCATCAGTGAGTTCAATTCCAAAGTAAAGGAGAATCACCTGCTTGAAACCGAATTATTTCTAACAACTTCTAAAAGGTGCCAATAATATTGTCGAGGCCATTTTAGGATTTGTGTGTGGAATAAACTAAGACTTCGTCATTTTCAGCTTTTTAGCTCACCTGGAACGAGGTTCAGGAGAGCTTATGCGATGGCGCGCTGTCTGTCCGTCAGCCCGTCAGTCAGTCCGTCCGTCCGTCAGTCCATAAACACTTGAAACTTTTTCTCCGAAACCACTGATGGGATTACGACCAAATTTGGCACAAATGATACTTGTTATGCTGTGACTAAGGTTTGTTCACCGCATTTTAAAAAATCGGGATCGCAGGGGGTTTACGGGGGTCAAAGTGGGTCTAAGTTTGACCCCCCAAAATAGGTATTTGCTTTCTTCTCTGAAACTACACACAAAATTTCGATGAAACTTGACCACAACCTTCACCACCGGTGCTTTACAAAAGTTTGTTCACGGCATTAAAAAAAATCTGACCCTTTGGCAGGGAGGTTGCCCCCCAAAATAGGTCTTTGCTTTCTTCTCAGAAACTACACACACAATTTCGATGAAACTTCACCATAACCTTAATCACCCATGATGTACCGATGTTTGTTCAAGGCATTAGAAAAATTTGGGTCTTAGGAGGTATATGGGGTTTGGGGAGGAGGGGTTTGTCCCCCAAATTAGGTATGTTTTTCTTTGTTTGTTTAAAGTCTTATGATTATGTTAGAATGATTCTACATGCTGCACTGTCTTCTAGCAACCATTGAAATTTGTTTAAAATACCCTTAGTCAGAAACAATTGCAGTATACTGTTTATTCTACCAGGTGAGCGCCTGGGGTATTGCCCCTATGTTTTGTATATAGAGCCGAGGCTCACGTGGGAGCTATAAGACAGAACAAACGGATAGTTATGTCTAAAGGTCAGCCAATTGCTATCATAGAACGTGAAAGCCATGAAAAGGAAAACAAAAACGTTGTTCAGCCTCCGGGGACAAGCCATTGCTTAGAGAGCCTTCTCGGCTATGAAACTGTGCAGTCAGTCATCTTTATATCCCAATGAGTGAGTGCATCCCAATAAAGATGCTTGGTGTCACCAGCACCATTTTCATCACTTTCATTGATGTTGCTCTTCTTGAGATTGCAAGGCCCAACCAACCGTGGATCATTCTGATTATATTTAAACCTCGCTTTAATGTCTGCCTCTGTCACCTATAAGCTACTCCAGCTGGTCGCTGCAGCCTGGGACAACAGCGAGTTGCCAATTGGCTTCCATGGAAAAGAGCAGCACAGATTTCCTATCATTCTGCCCATTCACATTCAATTAACTCACTGCCTTCTCATCTTCATTCTACTAATTCACTCACATTCGATCGACCTACATTTTGTTTACAACTCAATAGTGGACCAAACATTGCTGACTTGTGAATTTTGAACTAAATAATGCCCCGTTGGTGGATTTCTCCACGTAATAGCTTATCACAAAATGGTTTTGTCAATTTATATCACCGACATTAAAAAATATGTGCAGAAATTGCTACTTTGCTCCTGTCCTGAGACCCAAACGCTTGAGTGACAGAACTTCTTCGAGAGGATTGTTGAGAAAGTAGATGAGAGGGTTCTCCAGACGGTCTTTTTGGAGAGGCATAGTGAAGTTTTGTATTATGTGTTTAATTAATTAAAGATTGGGAATTTTTTTTAAAAACTGACCTGAACTGAACTCTCCAACGAGGTTGGGCAGTCAGAACCACAAAAAAAACCCCCAAAAAGCCCAGACACTCCTCATCTATCTATAATTCCAGTAATCTCTGTGTGTTTGTTTGTACGTTTGTACGTTTGTACGTTTGTACGTTTGTACGTTTGTTTGTCTGTGACCGCTGTTTCTCGACAACCACGGGTCCGATATACTTTAAACTTGCCAGGTATATTGCTGGGGACCCGAGGATGTGCCTTTTCAAGGTTTCATATTAATCGGACAATTACTTACCGAGCTATGTCCAAAAAACGATTCAACCAATCAGAGAGCAGCGAGCTATCGCGTGTGCCGAACGTGGCGGACACACTCTGCCTCGGATGGCACATTTGAGAGCGTATTCATTTATTTCACGTTTGCAAACTATGTTGCCGCTATGTTGGCGTTAAACTATGTTTTAAAACTAATAAAAACCATTTCATCTAAATAGAGGGGGGGGGATTGTCACTGTACTCGCAAGCCGTTCGCCGTTCGCTTTGGCGTTGCGAATGGACCAACACATTTCATGGACCAAACCATTTCATGTAAAGCGTTCGCCGTTCGCTTTGGCGTTGCGAATGGACCAAAACATTTCATGGACCAAACCATTTCATGTAAATAGAGGGGGGGATATAATTTTAGATATAGATATAGTACGGGCATGCCCTAGTATTATAAATTGATGGTTATTAGTCTTGCCCTGAAGGGGGTGCGAGACTATTGCAATGTCCCTGTCTGTCTGTCTGTGTGTGCGTCTATATGTCTGTCTGTCGCAAAGGGATGTCTGTCTGTCTATATGTCTGTCTGTCTGTTGTCACTTTAAAAAATGGTTTGCTTTGCAACCGCTTGTCTGATTGATGTGAAACTTTAAACAGAGGAGGCTGTTGATGTTCCAATATCACTCCTTACATAAAAATTGTAACATTCATTTTGCCAATAAATGTATTTGTTGTGGATGTAATGGAGGATAGCAGAACGTTGTTGTTTTGCGCATCTATGTATTTGCTTTGTTGCACGTCTGTCGTTTTGTGGTGTCGATGGAACTTAAATGAAATTACCCTACTATTCAAAATGCTAAATTATTGCATTTCATTTCTATTTGGAGTCATGTAATAATAATAATAATAATTCATTTATTTTGTATAGCGCTTTTCCAGAAGCCCAAAGGCGCTTTGACAGAGTGGGTAAATGTAAAAGATTTACACATTACATTTAGGCATCAGGATTATCAGGACACGATTAATTGGTCTCTCCTGCATACATTGCCTAGACATGGCAGGGAGTGTCGGTGGGGATATGGGATAGAGGGTATGTGATGCATATAATGGGGAGATGGGTTTGTGAGTATGGTATATTAATGAATCCTGATTGTTTTATTTAATTTTCTTGCCCAATATATATATTTTCTTTATCAACTGTTTATTGTAAATAATTGTCAATTGTCACAATTTTGGAAGCATAATAACACGTTTTTAGGTCTGTACAAAAACATAACTAGATATCTTGAGATTGCAAAGCGATAGCCAAGGGTAAACCTCCCCCGGCTTACCCTTTGCGATCGCCCAGAATTATCCTTGGCCCGTGATCCAATGATGGAATATTTTGTTCGGACCACCATGTGACCTCGACCATCAATTTCTCGGGATAGAACGTAGTGAGCCACGTTAATGATTTCTCCTTTCGGAAGGAGATCAACCAGTATGCATGCCTCAGCATCCCAGAAAATGGTTCCCATAAGTTTACCGGTGGATGGAACTATTTTGGCCTTCTATTTTGGTGATGTGGAGTGATGCCATTCCATGCTTTTCTGCTTGGTTTCTGGGTCGAAATGGTGGAATCAGTTTTCATCACAAGTCATGTTATGGAACAGGAGGAAGTCATCGCCATCTGCAGCAGGTCGTTGAAGCAACTGTGATGACACATCCATGCATGTGTTTTTGTGCTCTTCCGTAAGCAAACGGGGAACAAACTTTCCCGATATCCTAAGGTTGCCATCATCTCCTATATGGCTTGTTGTCCTATTCCCAGCTGTGCTGAGATCTCCACAACTGACTCACTGATGTCACTGACTCACTGATGAGCGCATCGATTTTCTGCTTGTTGCATTCAGTTGTGATGCTTCTCGGTGGACCACAGCGTGGCTGATCAGGGAATGTTTCCGTCTTTGAGGTGTTTCACCCACTTTCTGCCATTGCCAGCGCTAATAGAGGCATCTCTGTACAACTGACTCAATCGCCTGTAGATATCTGCAGCTGAGTTGTTCTGCATCATGAGGACTCAGCTATCACTGCACATTGCGAAACTTCATGAATCGTTGGCAGCCATTTTGTTACAATGGATGGTGGGAACACCTTTGGTGTGCATCCACCAGGCCTGCGGTTATATTCGAGTGAATATATGGATAGACGCTGCTAATAAGTTATATTTTACTATATTCAGCACAAACGTGAAGAATCTGCTAATGCTCATGACTTTTGGTGTGGCCTCAGATGATGAATAAACTTAATTTCAAATTTGGAAATGGAAAAAACACAAAAATATGAGGGGGCATCACTTTGCTCCCTGAAAATCACCGTCTGGTGTGGATTCACTTCGTCACAAATCTTTGGTCCCTATTTTTTGAAGAACCTAATCCCGAAATGGCAGTAACTGTGACATACGATCATTATATTGACATGCTGAAGACTTACCTATGGATTGGGGTGAAAAATGATGAAAATATTTCGGTTTAAAAACATGGAGCCACACACATCCCACACCTCTAATGAATGTCTCGCTTGGCTGAGGGAAAAAATTATTAATCGTCTTATGAGCCACAGAACTGAATCCCCGTGGCCCCCAGATCTCCTGACTTGTCACCGCTGGATTATTTTTAATGGGGACTAGTTAAAGGGAGAGCGTATCAGTTGAAATCAACTACAATTGGTGATTTAAAAGATGCAGTTATTCAGATTATCTCAGGAGTTATGCAAGACACCCCACCGAAGGTGATGCGAAACCCATTGCTGCATATAAGAAAATGTATAGAACAGAGGGGACATCATACTGAGCACTTGGTTTAAGTATCACAAGTTGAGGATTGTACAAATATTTTACTTAAGAAATTATTGATATTAATTATGCAATTAATCACTCAATTATTTATTTTCTTTCTCATCTGCGCAATATCTCGGGCACCTTTTGAGCTAGGAAGCTGATATTTGGACACGACAGTGACCAAATTATTTGGTGATAAATGTTATTTTAGATTTTTTGAATAATCAATTAATCAATAAATTATGTAAATTTTCGATTAATTAATTAACTTTCAAAAAGTTATAGATTTCAATAAAGCAATCCTGGTGGTTTAGGTATGCCTTTGCCAATTGATTAAGCGCCATAAGTCACCCCTGCAATGTCGCGCGCTAGAGGATATGTTATTTATTTATTTGGCATGGGTGCGGTGTACTTTGAATGTGTCTGTACTTGGCTTGTTTTCTTATTTTTTTCACGAGTTTCGAGTCAAATGATATTTAGAGATATTTGTTTTATTTACCCTTTTATGTCCTACCCTGTATATGTAAGTCCGACTCACAAGACCTGAGGATGGGAAAACCACATTTCCAAGCTGGCCTCCAAAGCGAGTCGCCGTCTGGGAATGGGAATTCCTCCGTCGTGCAAAGTCCTTTCTGGGCACCTCTGAGCTCCTCACCACATACAAGGCTTTCATCCGCAGCTCAATGGAATACTGCTCTCCCCTCTAGGCTGGTGCTCCTGCCTCACACCTAGCTTGTCTTCACGCTGTTGAAACCAAAGCATTCAGAATCATTGGAATCTCCCGCGATGAAGCTGATTGTGAGGGCCTTTCACTCTCTCACCGCAGGCAGGTTGGTGGTCTTTCTGTCTTCTACCGACTCCTCTCTGGCCGAGCTCCCCCTGCTCTGTCTGTGCTCTGTCCCCCAAATATTCCTGCATGATGCACAAGATCTGCCAGCAGCCCTCTTCTGGTGAAACTGCCAAAATCAAGACTCTCTGCTCACCTTCACTCCTTCATTCCTCTTTTCTCCTGCATCTGGAACCAACTCCCTCACTCTCTTCAATGTCACTCATCCCTCCAGGTCTTTAAAACAGCTGTTCACCACCATCTCTTATCTTCCCCCATCCAAAACCTTGATGTTTTCTACCCCCGTTAAAACACCCCAAATCCGCCTCTTTCAATCCCCAACTTCTTTCCTGAAATTGCTAGTAGTGAAATTCCTAGTAGTGTTTATTTGCTTTATACCGTGTCCCCCCTCCTCTCCTCCCCAGCGCCCCCCTTCCGTAGATCCCTTCCGCAGATCTACTGACATCACTGTTCTCTTCTGTTGTTGTGCTTGTGTGCTTATCTCTCTCCCCCTCTTGTCTCCCGCTCCCTTCATTGTATGTTTTGTGTGTCTGTGCATGTTTTCATGTTCAATGTGTTCGCTCTTACACGAGCCTCGATCTTGTATACAAAAAATAAAATAAAAAAGAAAAGAGACCTTCATTGCTTGTCAGGGGAACGCTCTCCATTCATAATGCAATATATACAAAACAAGGTATCCTGTGTTTCCAAATTGATTTGAAGTTTGTATTGTAGTTGCATTTATGCGCATTAAGCTGTACTTTTATTAAATAAAAAGGAAAATAATAAGGGTTTTATATAGAGGAGGATTTAGGTCAAGTTGGTTCAAACTTTCTGAATTTTTGCCTTAGCGTTTATTATTTTGTAAGCTTTTCCATCTCTGAAGGAATAAATCCTCCCTCGTCAGTATTCACCCATTTGCTTGGAAATAGCATTGCGACCTTAATGAATTGGGAACAATCTCCCGTTTGTGGGATTGCGTTCGGGAGACGGTTCAATTGCACTCTTCCCTTCGGGATATCAAGCAAGCGGAACATCACCATCCCATGTCATCCTGCATCCCTACCTGTAATCTCTTATACCCCTACGACCCATACCTAATGTGAACAATGATGGATGTATGATAGCATCCTCGGTTAATGCTTAGTCACGTGACATCCCAAAGTACCATAGCATTGTCAGAAAGATTAGAAATTGGCTGAATTGTATCACAACTGTTAGTTATTATTTTTTGTCATTGTAAGAAATTGTCATGTGATTTACGATCATGAACTGTATTGGTTTGGGGATATTTGTTGATAAAATGGAGTGCATGGACATTTGAACCATTTCCAGTCCGCAATGGCAAGTGATGTTCCTGTGAAGATGTCGTGTTCCGTGTAACCACATTTTCTGTGGACAGTTGTTGTGCTCTACCAGCAGGTGGTAGATTTCTCATGGATTGTTGGCAAAGGGCCGCTCTAATTTGTGAAATTTGTTATGATTAGCGATGGATAATCTAATAAATACACGCTAAGGATGATTATATCAGGCAATACGCAATTCGAGCTTTATAATTATGTTCGGCTCTTGAAATTGTTTTCAAAGTTAATTTGAGTTCAATGTTGTGAAGAAAAGAGCAAATGGGTTATCTCCCTTGGCAGGGGCCTGCGATCCATTGGTGTTAGGTATACAATGTAGTACCTAAAGGTGTTGTGAGAATTGGAACAGGAACAAACTGCAGTTTAGCAAACTTTGGCTCTGAAATTGGCAAATCGTACGGAGTCTCATCCCAAGCATGCATGCCCACTCATGGTAAAGCTGCTTCAGTCTGTCTGTCTGCTTTTCTAGCAGTCAAACAAAATTGAAAATCATTCCAGGAAACTTACGGTTTTTAGGGATGTCATAAAGTACACAAACAAGATGGCCTACTGGCGGCCAATTTAGTTGTAAAAACCCAATGCTGAACACATCGTCAACCATTTATCGGACATGCATTTACCGATCTTGTTCAAGCTTGGCAAACAGATAAGGAATGATGGCTTACATATGCACGTCATTTTATTTCGAGATCAGATCCAAGATGGCCGACTGGTGGCCATGTTGTTACTTAAACTTGCACCAACCATTTATCGGACATTCACGGACCGATTTTATTCAAACTTGGCACAAAGACTGTCGGGAAACAGCATAAAAAACGTTTAGTGAGGTGTCAAAATCGTCAAAGTTTGTTATGTCAAAATTGTCAAATTTTGTCAAAGACAATTTTCAAAAATTGTCGAAAAACGTCAAAATTCTTAAGAGTGGTTTTAACATCCACCAACAAATGTTAGTAGATGGGACACCCGACTTAACATCCCCCCAATAGATGGAGCAGTCACTGATGCAATGCCCCACATTATATGCACCACAATGACAGGGTATGGTCAGGTCAGGAATTGCGAACCCAGCCAAGAATATTGAAAGGTGATTATGCTTTCTGTGAGCTTTCCTATCAGCCTCATATTTAATATCCTGCAACATAAAATGTTTGAACACGATTGTGTTTTCTGCACAAAGAACCACCAAATTCATAGATTGACATATGCACAGTACATTTGGAAAACTGTACATGCAAAGGACTATTTCAGTGCAGTTGATACCAATTTTGTTTCATTTAATGCAGAAATGTCGTGAGAATAAAGCCCATGATCAACTGACTTCCCTCCACAATAGAGTTATCCCAGATGACTGTATTTAAAGAACATTCATTCTCTGGCATTATTGAGGATTTGTGGCAACATTTCAGGTTGTTCCATCAATATTCAGTGTAATTAATGTTGGAGTCTAATCCGCTAACATATTTGCTTTAAACTCTGACCAGAACTGGTTCAATGGCTCCGAAAGGCTCCCTTTGTTGGCCAAGAAGATATCTACCTCTCACCATATCGTATGCTCGGGCTGGCAGGATGGCCTGGAGGTATGCAGACCTGTCTCATTGGTGGGTTCGAATCCCAGCCCAGCTACGAACTCTCATCCTTGTGTTTCGCAGGCAGGGTGATTCATCAATATGTGTACTTTTGAAAATTAATCTATGAGGACATTGGTACAGTAGACAATTATAAATGGTATATGGGAATTGAACCTATAGGATCACAATATTGCAAGCTATGTGCACAGAAAGTCATTTGGGAGTTCCAAAATGGCCACAGTATGCTTCCGCATTGTATCAAGCACAAATCTTTACTTCATAGGTGCTCCTGAATCGTGGATAGCATCCAATGCCTTAAGAGTCCGAGATGTTATGGCCTGAATACGGAAAAATCTCATGGCTGCAACTCAAGGCCCAGGAGTGAGGAACCGACTACAAAGAAAGGTGCAAAAGTATGGGAAAAGGTCACAGCTCTCCCTAAATACTAAATCTCTCACACCAAAGCGAAGACCCTGGAGGCCATATATATGTTTGTTGGGTGCACTCGGTAAGGCGAAGCACACACTTGAATGCCTGCAGGGTATTTTGAGGTTTGTTATTTGCAGGAGCTTTTTGCCTTAGAGGTGCAAGGCCAGGAAAGTGCAAATGTGTGACCTATGGAGGAAAGGCTTGCTTTTATAGAGGAGCATCTCAAATATCCCCCAGCAGGCTGAACCGCAGTGGGCAAGGCTTCCCTTCATCCCAAGGCTTTTATGTGCCTAACTTTATCCCGTAATTGCGGAGTCTGAAAAGAGCACTTTGACCCCGCCTCGAACTCCAGTCTACCCAGCTGCCTTGTCCAGTTTTACCTCCGAAACACCGAGTCCATTTTTATTTATCTTTGACTACAGTATCTAGAAATACACCACCCATTCAGAGCATCTAATTTGTTGAATATGCTTAAAAGATAGATATCATAGCTACAAAATAATATGAACAAGAAGGACACTCAGTAGAGAGCACACACCTCAACCAGGCTGATCAGTTTACGTTTTGTATCTCACTGATAGGTCGGATCTGGATTCAGACGTGAATCAAAATCTAATCGGCTTGTTCTTCTCACCTAACTAACTCATCACCTCGCTTTGTCATAATCAGTCCACAACTTTTTGAGAGATTCTGCTATATATCGTTTTTGGCCCTATCACTCACTCAATGGTGAAGAACCACTTAAAATTATATTAAAATCTTGCATCCAGATCTTCACCAAAATATAATCAATTCGTCCTTGTCACACACACAACCTATCCACCAATTTTCGTCCAAATCCGTCCACAACTATCTGAGATATCCTGTTCACCGACAGATGACAGACAGACAGACAAACAAACAAACAGACAGGGGTGAAAATATAACCTACATAAACACCTTTGGTGGCGGAGTTAATAATATATCATGTCTCGGTGACGCACTGGTTTGAACATCCGGTCTAAGTCTGAGAGGTCAGTGGTTCGAATCCTGGCTGAATCATACAAAAGACTTTATAAAATGTATGTGCTGTTTCATTCCTTGATGGTCGGCATTTAAAAAGGATAGAGCACAGACAAACAACAATTAGATGTTATTAATAGTGGCGTAGTTTTCGATGAGTCTAATAGCCTCCTTCTGCTCCTGCATCAAGGTTCATTAAAATGGAGCTCATATTATTATTATAACTAGCAGGGACTCCTGGAAATTCTACGTAATGTAAAATATGAGTTCAGTCTTCAATTATACCAACACCCACATGCCCCCAACCCCTCAACCTACCCCTCCCAACACTAACGCGTCAATCCTTTCCCTACTCCCAACCAATACAGAACATTGAGCATGACGTACAACATTGACATCGCTGGTCAAAGGGAAATGTGGTCTGCAGAAGAGTCACATCTATGAGGTAGGTTGCAGTCTCCACCTTCTACTAAATTGGTAAGTCCAAAGATCAGCCTCAACAATCAGTCATGGGATTTGCGATTCAATCTGAAATTGTAAATAAGCTTGATTCACTCCTCATGGAACTTAGATGAATCTTGCAAGCAACCAAAGTGCCACCATCCTCAGAGTTTATGCACCAACAATGTCCCACACAGATGAAGTTAAGGAAGTCTTCTCTTATGATCTCAGTCGGGTCATCAGTTAGGTACCACACCAAGTCAGTGCGTCATCCTTAATAATAATTCAAGCACGCCACAAAGCCATTGCCTCAATCCCTCCTTCCAGCAGGACCTATACCTGTAACATTTGCAACTGCACCTGTTTGTCAAGAATTGATTTTTCATCCCTTGAGAGACACAGCATGGCTCATGTTGATGTTTTGCTGAATACTCATCCATCGATGGGAGAATCCATACAATCTCACTGGATTAATCCAAGTTAATATCAACATTCCTCTATCATAAACTGACACTTTTCATATGTCATTAGTGGTTTTTTGACTTCCTTGCATCTCCCTGCAATTTATGGATTGCGGATGGCTTTCCATAGGATGCCCAACACGTGTTATATCGAGGAGAGCTCCAGCAACAAACACTGCAGGCCATGGCAGAGTGGCAATGCCATTAGCTTGCACATACCATTGGTCCTACGGGGCCCTTACAATAATAGCCTGATGGGAATGTCCATTGTCAGCTTGGTAAACAAATCCTGTGCCATGTAATCACAGCGAAAATGCCACTATAATCAGCTGGAGAATGTCCCTGGAGAAGACGCTTGTTAAACATTCTCGGATGATGGCAAGGTCAGTAGTGGCATGCTCCGTGGTACCTACCCACACCATTTCGGGCGATCAAATACCAATTATGTTTCAGAAAGATATCGTACTCCAGCACAATTCTTCACTTGTATCCTGCAATCCCCAAAGTCAAGATTGCATCTTGGATTAATTGGGGAACACATCGTCTGGCCTACATCCACCACAACTTACTTTGAGTGTCCGTCTGTCGCAGGCAAAGCGATGTATCATCGGTGGCAAGTGCAGCTCGTAAATGGTTTCATAAGGTTTGCTGCTCCAAACCTTTTAGAGTTACTGATGTAGAGATGTGGCCATCACAGATGGTTTCTCAGGTTTTTGATCACCTGTCTTAAACCTGTCTTAATAATGATATGTAGAACTGAATTGATGGTGACTGGGCTTTCTTGGATTCCTTTTATGTGGGATGTTAGGTTACTCGGTTAGGGTTAGGGTTAGAAACCGAGTTGTTAGGGTTAGAAACCGATTTGTTAGGGTTAGAAACCGATTTGTTAGGGTTAGAAACCGAGTTGTTAGGGTTAGAAACCGAGTTGTTAGGGTTAGAAACCGATTTGTTAGGGTTAGAAACCAAGTGGTTAGGGTTAGAAACCGATTTGTTAGGGATAGAAACCGAGTTGTTAGGGTTAGCGTTAGGATTAGGGTTGTTAGAGTTATGGTTAGAAACCGAGTTGTTAGGGTTAGGGATAGAAACCGAGTTCTTAGGGTTAGAAATCGAGTTGTTAGGGTTGTTAGGGTTAGAAACCGAGTTGTTAGGGTTAGAAACCGAGTTGTTAGGGTTAGAAACCGAGTTGTTAGGGTTAGCGTTAGGATTAGGGTTGTTAGGGTTATGGTTAGAAACCGAGTTGTTAGGGTTAGGGATAGAAACCGAGTTGTTAGGGTTAGAAATCGAGTTGTTAGGGTTGTTAGGGTTAGAAACCGAGTTGTTAGGGTTAGAAACCGATTTGTTAGGGTTAGAAACCAAGTGGTTAGGGTTAGAAACCGATTTGTTAGGGATAGAAACCGAGTTGTTAGGGTTAGCGTTAGGATTAGGGTTGTTAGAGTTATGGTTAGAAACCGATTTGTTAGGGTTAGGGATAGAAACCGAGTTGTTAGGGTTAGAAATCGAGTTGTTAGGGTTGTTAGGGTTAGAAACCGAGTTGTTAGGGTTAGAAACTGAGTTTTTAGGGTTAGAAACCGAGTTGTTAGGGTTAGCGTTAGGATTAGGGTTGTTAGGGTTATGGTTAGAAACCGAGTTGTTAAGGTTAGGGATAGAAACCGAGTTGTTAGGGTTAGAAATCGAGTTGTTAGTGTTGTTAGGGTTAGAAACCGAGTTGTTGGGGTTAGAAACTGAGTTGTTCGGGTTAGAAATCGAGTTGTTAGAGTTAGAAACCGAGTTGTTAGGGTTAGCGTTAGGATTAGGATTAGGGTTGTTAGGGTTATGGTTAGAAACCGAGTTGTTAGGGTTAGGGATAGAAACTGAGTTGTTCGGGTTAGAAACCGAGTTGTTAGGGTTAGCGTTAGGATTAGGATTAGGGTTGTTAGGGTTATGGTTAGAAACCGAGTTGTTAGGGTTAGGGTTAGAAACCGAGTTGTTAGGGTTAGCGTTAGGATTAGGGTTGTTAGGGTTATGGTTAGAAACCGAGTTGTTAGGGTTAGGGATAGAAACCGAGTTGTTAGGGTTAGAAATCGAGTTGTTAGGGTTGTTCGGGTTAGAAACCGAGTTGTTAGGGTTAGAAACCGAGTTGTTAGGGTTAGGGATAGAAACCGAGTTGTTCGGGTTAGAAATCGAGTTGTTGGGGTTAGAAACCGAGTTGTTAGGGTTAGCGTTAGGATTATGGTTGTTAGGGTTAGCGTTAGGATTAGGGTTGTTAGGGTTAGCGTTAGGATTAGGGTTGTTAGGGTTATGGTTAGAAACCGAGTTGTTAGGGTTAGAGATAGAAACCGAGTTGTTAGGGTTAGAAATCGAGTTGTTAGGGCTGTTAGGGTTAGAAACCAAGTTGTTAGGGTTAGAAACCGAGTTGTTAGGGTTAGGGATAGAAACCGAGTTGTTCGGGTTGGAAATCGAGTTGTTAGGGTTAGAAACTGAATTGTTAGGGTTAGCGTTAGGATTAGGGTTGTTAGGGTTAGGGTTAGGGTTAGAAACCGAGTTGTTAGGGTTAGGGATAGAAACCGAGTTGTTAGGGTTCGCGTTAGGGTTAGGGTTGTTATGGTTATGGTTAGAAACCGAGTTGTTTGGGTTAGCGTTAGGGTTAGGGTTGTTCGGGTTAGGGTTTGAAACTGAGTGGTTCGGGTTAGAAACCAGGTTGTTCGGGTTATGAGTTATGGTTGTTAGGGTTAGAGTTAGTATTACGGCTAGAAACCGATTTGTTAGGGTTAGGGTGAGAAACCAAGTTGTTAGGGTTAGGGTTATTGTTGAGCACACTCCTATTTTCAGCAACTCGAGTTGTTGATGTTAGGGTTGAGCACACCCTTATTTTCAGCAACCCAAGTTGTTGGGGTTAGGGTTGAGCACACCCTTATTTTCAGCACACAACACACCCTTATTTTCAGCAAGCAGAGTTGTTGGGGTTAGGGTTGAGCAGACATCTATTTTCAGCAACCCGAGTTGTTGGAGTTAGGGTTGAGTACACCCCTATTTTCAGCAACCCGAGTTGTTGGTGTTAGGGTTGAGCACACCCCTATTTTCAGCAACCCGTGTGGTTGGGCTGAGGGTTGAGCACACCCTTATTTTCAACAACCTGAGTCGTTGGGGTTAGGGTTGAGCACACCCCCTATTTTCAGCTACCCGAGTTGTTGGGGTTAGGGTTGAGCACACCCTTGTTTTCAGCAACCCGTGTGGTTGGGCTTAGGGTTGAGCACCCCCTTATTTTCAACAACCTGAGTCGTTGGGGTTAGGGTTGAGCACACCCCCTATTTTCAGCTACCCGAGTTGTTGGGGTTAGGGTTGAGCACGCCCTTATTTTCAGCACACAGCACACCCTTATTTTCAGCAATCCGAGTTGTTGGGGTTAGGGTTGAGCACACCCTTGTTTTCAGCAACCCGTGTGGTTGGGCTTAGGGTTAAGCACCCCCTTATTTTCAACAACCTGAGTCGTTGGGGTTAGGGTTGAGCACACCCCCTATTTTCAGCTACCCGAGTTGTTGGGGTTAGGGTTGAGCACACCCTTATTTTCAACAACCCGAGTTGTTGTGGTTATTGTTGAGGACACTCCTATTTTCAGCAACCCGAGTTGTTGGGGTTAGGTTTGAGCACGCCCTTATTTTCAGCACACAGCACACCCTTATTTTCAGCAACCCGAGTTGTTGGGGTTAGGGTTGAGCACACCCTTGTTTTCAGCAACCCGAGTTGTTGGGGTTAGGGTTGAGCACACCCTTATTTTCAACAACCCGAGTTGTGGTTATTGTTGAGCACACTCCTATTTTCAGCAACCCAAGTCGTTGGGGTTAGGGTTGAGCACACCCTTATTTTCAGCAACACACTTATTTTCAGCACACCTTTTTTTCAGCACACCTTATATTTTTTCAGCACACCCTTATTTTCAGCAATCCGAGTTGTTGGGGTTTGGGTTGAGCACACCTCTATTTTCAGCAATCCGAGTTGTTGGGGTTAGGATTGAGCACACCCCTATTTTCAGCCATCCGAGTTGTTGGGGATTGGGTTGAGCACACCCATATTTTCAGCTACCCGAGTTGTTGGGGTTAGGGTTGAGCACACCCCTATTTTCAGCAACCCTGTTCTTCTCAAGCAAAACTCTCCAGGCATGTTCATTTTGTGTCAAGCGCCAAGCTAGTTTGACGACAATAAAACTCAGAATGGCTCATAAAGTTTGCCGACACTCCTTTATATGCAATTGCACTAACACACACCATGTATGCCCCATGACCTTTCTGTCTCGATGGAACATGAGCTCCCAGATAATCTTTTATTGATACAAAAACAAGAACCACCACCTTGAACTGCTCTTGTAACAATGAAGCCAAGTATATGTGCTTAGTTTCTCAATGTCTGTGGAATTTGGACAACACAGCATTTATATAATTGTTTTCAGTTTTCACCTTTTTGAAATCAGATATCTGCCCTTCATCCTTTCTTCACAGTATATTTGAAGTGGTGCAATATAATTATCGTGGCCCAAAATGTGACCTCAATCTGTTTTGTGTCAGCAAGAGACAATGCCGATAAAGCAACTGTTCTGAATTGAACATCTGCTGGATAGACCAGGCAATTCCCATCAGGCTCATTAACGGCCTAACCAGGTTTACCTGGCTCAGCATCATGCGCATAAGCACCAATTCACACTAAGAGAAAATTGCACACACACAAAGACCTTTGCACACATTGCATTTTTTTTTTCCTGCCTTTGAATTTCAGCAAATGCAACCAGATGGGAAAAAATGTGTACAAGGTCGAAGCTCGTGGAAGTACAACACAGAACGGAACAAGAATGGGAAAAAAAACCGTGGAAAGCGGTAAACACACCAACATCAGGGTCTAGTAAAACTTGGAGGAAGAATGGGTGAGGGGAAGAATGAGAGCAAGGGGGAGGAAAAGAGGACACAGGGGCTGAACAAGCTGGGTAAGAGCTCAACACAGCAAGGATTAAGGTGATGGGCTGCTCGCAGCTGCACGGGTGGTACCACCACCTGTCCCTTAGGGGTCTTTAGCACAGTGGTTCCAAGCCTAGGAGTCGCATTTGGCCCAATCAGAACACTGGTGATGCTCAAGTGGCATCCTGTTTAAAAATATCAATAAAAATGCCGTCACGTTCGTTTTTCTTTCCTGAGCCAGAAATTGTATGGTAACCAATGAGCGTGCTCTAAAAAGCCACAACAAACCTCCTAAGTATTGAAAATTTTCAAATCGCATCTTGAAATTGGTTACTACAGAATTGGAGGTATTACAGAATATTTATTGGTATTGTATTGATGTCAGATAACAGATACAAAACATTTTTAAAATGGATACACATGAAGTAGGTGGTGTGGCCCACATAACTCATTGAGAGCTGCAAGTGTGGCCTCTAATGCTAAATAGGTTGAGAACCACTGCTTAGCGGAACATTTGTTCTGCTGGAAAGGTCTACATTGAGGTCTTAAGGGGGTTCTTTCTGCCTTGCGGGTTGCCTTCCTGTTCCTGCAGCGCCTGCTAGACGGTATACTGTTGGAGTCGATGTTCCCACTGGCTTTCCACCAGAAAGCTGGATGCTCGAAGCCGGGAGTAGCACCCTGAGAGGCCGCTTTTTCATCTGCTACATAGTCTCCGGTCCACTTTTCTGTCAGTTCACCACTAAAGCTGTACAGCGCATGGGATTCTGGGAGGCCATTATGAGGCTACTAGTTTGCACTGTTGGTGCCATCTGAAACACTCCTTGTATGTCTGCAAAGTCCCTTGAAGTTCCTCAACCAGTATCTTCACTTTTCACCCCTCAGCCCAAATTGGGCTAAGGGGTTTTGTCGTCACGGGCGTCGTCAGGGCGTCCGTCAACTTTTGGTTTCCGTCAATTTCAAGGAGAACGGCTTGTCCGATTAAATCCATTTTTGCAGTGTGTGTTGGGGTTGGGTAGAGGAAGGTTCCTTTCGAAAATGGGCGCGCTGCGATTTTCAATATGGCCGCCACGGTAGCCATCTTGAAATTGGTTTCCATCAATTTCGAGCAGAACGGCTTGTCCGATTAAATCCATGTTTGCAGTGTGTGTTGGGGTTGAGTAGAGGAAGGTGCCTTTCGAAAATGGGTGCACTGCGATTTTCAATATGAACCGCCACGGCAGCCATCTTGAAATTGGTTTCCACCATGCATGGGCTGAGGGGTTACGCCCACTTTGCAGTGCTATTTATTCTCTCTTGCTAAGCAGTGGTTCTCAATCTATTTCACTCTGTTGTTATTGTGCATAACAACAAAAAGAATCAATATTTTACCGTGGGACAATCACCTGTGGAACTCCCATCCTTCTCCAGTCATTTCACTCTCTCCTTTGCAAACATTCGAGGTCTTCATTCCAACCTCAGCCCTACACACCATCTGCTGCAATTGTCCAGGCCAGATCTTCTGTTCCTTACAGACTCATTGTTGATCTGTTCTCCACAACCCACCTTCAGTGTCCTGGCTGCTTTCTCTACCACAGTTTCTGCTAAAAAAAGAAAAAGATGGTGTATATGCCTATGGCCGTTTCAATATCTCTGCTACTCACCTTCCTCATTTTGGGCTTTCCAACCCTTGTTTTCAACTTGGATTTGGTTAATCTTCTCCAAATAACCCTGATGTCAAAGTCTCCAGCTCTTCTAAAATCAAAGCCAACACCTTTGCCTATCAAATTATAGACAACTCTACTCTGGATGACTAAAATAGAACTCCTCCTGCTTTTCCTAAATCCAACTAATTTATGGCTGTCATCAAATATTTTACTCAAAAAGTTTGCCCCCTGTCACCAAAAAAGACATTGGTCCAAATGGCTTTCCTGCTGTTGACCTCAAATGCTGCACTCCCAAACCTGCACCTATTTTCTCCAAACTTGTCAACCTCTCCTATTGTACCAGTATTTACCCAACCTCTTGGAAGCATGCCTATGTTTGCCCTCTTCTGAAGGACAACATATATGATCCTTCCAATTACTGTCCAATTGCCTTGACCTTCGATATCTCCAGTCATGCAGGATCTCATCATTAAACAATTTTTGATCCACCTCAAAAACCCTGCTTTCTCCACAATGACCACCAATTTGGCTTCTGCAAAGAAAGGTCCACGGGTGACCTTCTGGCCTACATTGCCAATGAATTGACTTCAGCTTTCAAGCACTTCATAGAAAATCAAGCAACATATGGTATTCATTCTCAGCTCATCTACTTATTTTCCAGGTTCCTCGCTGGAACTTTTCCAGGTACTCCCATTGAGAGGGAGGGGTGCCCTCTCTGACCCCACCACATTTATTCTGGTGTCCCACAAGGTTCTGTCATTTCACCATTCTTGACCTTCAACTTCAATGACCTCATCACACAGACTAACTAGAAAACATCTGAAAAAAAAAGCCCATTCACGACCGTTTGTATTCACACATCTTCTTCTTCCTCTTCTTCTTCTCCTTATCATTCTTCTTCTTCTTCTTATGGAGGCTCAAAATAATAAAAACAGTTTAAATAAAACACAAAATGAAAATTGATGATTTTATGCAGCTTTGTCCTTTGAGCTTTAGATCAAAAAAAATAAAAATCAGCTTCTAGCCTTTGATTGGGGAACCAGTTCTGTGACCCAATATGCTAATTCTTAAAATTTAAGGTCAATTGGACTAAAATTGACGATTTTATGCAACCTTGACCTTTGTCCTCTTGATCTAAAAAAAAACAACCAATTGACTCCTACATTTTGATTAGTGAACCAATTAAGTGACCTGACATGCAAATTCTTAAAATTTCAGATCAATCGGGTGAAAATTGGCATTTTACACAACCTTGACCTTTGACGTTTTGTTCTAAAAAAAACAATCAGCTTTTCTTGCTTTTTATTGGTGAACCAATTCAGTGACCCAATATGCAAATTCTTAAAATCTCAGGTCAATCGGTTGAAAATTGACGATTTTATGTGACTGACCTTTGAGCTCTTGACCAGATTATTAATTTGCTTCCTCCATATTCTCATAATAAAACTTTGTTGAAAATTTGATGGCAAAACTCAAATGGTAAATTGAAATTTCAGGTGAATCGGATGAAAATTGATGATTTCAGGTGACGCTGACCTTCCACCTTTTGACCAGATTATTATTTTGCCTTCAACGTATTATCATAATAAAGCTTTGGTGAAAATTTGATGACAAAACCCAAATGAGATGATGTGTGTTGTTGAACCCAAGTGAGGCAGTTGCCCTGAAACAACTTGCCTTTGCCTCTTGGAAGGCTAATCCAACTGAAGGCAATCTCAGTTCCTTCCACCAAGCTCGGAACAAGTGTGTGTCTACCCTCAGGAGTGCCAGGAAGCACTATCTCTCCACACTCAAGAATGAACTCTCAAACCTGTCTCCTTCTTCCA
This sequence comes from Myxine glutinosa, assembly GCF_964187855.1. Lineage (NCBI taxonomy): Eukaryota > Metazoa > Chordata > Myxini > Myxiniformes > Myxinidae > Myxine > Myxine glutinosa. The sequence continues at coordinate 151,167,916 of NC_136265.1, forward strand.
AATCCTGGTGGCGTCTGGTCAAATCCGTTTCTGGTGTTTGTTCCCCCTCCATCCCCTCCCTTACCTCAAATGGCTACACAGTTGACACCGCACGTGACAAAGCCAAATGCCTCAACTCTGTGTTTGCCTCAAAATCTTGTGTCTCAAACCCATCTCTCTCTGTTCCCACCTTACCCAGTCGAACCCAACTGCTCCTGGACTCTGTGTCCCTCTCTCCTGACAAGCTGGAGGAGTTTTTGTCAAACCTCGACTCTGATTCTGCAACTGGACCTGACGGCATCAGCCCACGGGTCCTAAAATCCTGCTCTGCTGCTCTATCTCACCCTCTCTCTGTTCTTTTCACCCTCTCTTTTGCCCAAGGTCATCTGCCAGCATCCTGGAAATCAGCAAACATTACCGCTTTACACAAAAAAGGTGCAAAAACAGATCCTTGCAACTACAGACCAATCAGCCTGCTCCCAATTATCAGCAAAGTCATGGAATCCATCATTGCTTCGGATATCAAATCCTTCCTCTTCTCCAATGGCTTGATCTCCGATCATCAATTTGGATTCAGACCAGGTCATTCTACTCTGGACATGCTGCTTCTGCTGTCTCAACAATGGATGGAGGTCCTCAATGCCAAACAGGAAATCAGAGCCGTCTCCAGTGACATATCACGTGCCTTCGATACGGTCTGGCACCCAGCTCTGCTCACCAAACTCTCCTCCTATGGTATCCATGGAAATGTACATGCATGGCTTGCGGACTTCCTCTCTGGTCGTAGTCAACGTGTGGCCCTGAATGGATTTCTCTCATCTCCCCTTCCTGTTCAGGCTGGAGTTCCCCAAGGCAGTGTTCTGGGCCCTGTGCTTTTTCTGGTCTTTATCAATGATCTCTCCGACTCTCTGGAAAATCCTCTCTATCTCTTTGCTGATGACTCCACTCTCTGCCGCTCCATTCCTCTTCCCTCAGATCGGCAGTCTGCAGCCTCCTCACTCTCTGAAGACCTGAACAAAATCACAGTCTGGTCAAACAAGTGGAACATGTCTTTCAATCCTGACAAATCTCACACTCTTACTATGTCTCTCCGAAAAGATCGACTGGACAACCCTCCCATCTACTTTCTCAACAATCCTCTCCAAGAAATTCTGTCGCTCAAGCTTTTGGGTCTCACTATCTGCCATGATCTTTCTTGGGAAAACCACATTTCCAAGCTGGCCTCCAAAGCCAGTCGCCGACTGGGCATCCTCTGTCGTGCGAAGTCCTACCTCGGCACACCTGAGCTCCTCACCACATACAAGGCTTTTATCCACAGCTCAATGGAATACTGTTCTCCCCTATGGGCTGGTGCTCCTGCCTCACACCTAGCTCGGCTTCACGCTGTTGAAACCAAAGCTTTCAGAATCTTTGGAATCTCCCGTGATGAAGCTATCTCCAAGGGCCTTTCACTCACTCACCGCAGACAGGTAGGTGGTGTTTCTGTCTTCTACCGACTCCTCTCCGGCCTTGCTCCCCCAGCTCTCTCTGTGCTTTGTCCCCCAAATAGTCCTACAGGTCGCACAAGATCTACCAGCAACCCTCTGATGGTTAAACTGCCGAAATCTCGGCTCTCTGCTCACCTTCACTCTTTCATCCCTCTTTTCTCCCGCCTCTGGAACAAAGTCCCACACTCCCTTCAATCCCACTCCTCCCTCCAGGTCTTTAAAACAGCTGTTCACCACCATCTCTTATCTTTCCCCATCCAAAACCTTGATCTTTTCTACCCCCACTAATTCACCCCAGATCCACCTTGTTTGAAATTCCAACTTCTTTCCTGGAAGTCCTGGCAGTGTCCATATGTTTTATACCTCTCCCACCCCCCCCCCCTCCCCTTCCCATGCCCCCCCCCCCAAAGCCCTCTCCCTCCCACAGATCTCTCGATGTCCCTGCTTTCAGATATTGTGTTTGTGTTCCTCCCCCTCTCGCCCCAACTTGTCTACCGCTCCCCATGTTATATGTTTTATGTGTCGGTTTGTCTTTCTGTGCGATTAATGTTAGCTCTTTCACGAGCCTCTATCTTGTATACAAAAAAAAAAAAAAAAGGTAAAAAGGTGACGGCCCGGACACCCGGACGGACACACACACACACACACACACACACACACACACACACACACACACACACACACGCAAAACCGAGCTTGACGAGGTGTGCCTACATTAATTACTCTGGGACACCCAGTTCATAGGCTGCAGAAGCAGAAGTCTGCTTTGTCTTTCTTTAACTTGGTTTCCCATTCTCAGAAGTCAGCAGAACTATGTAGAGAATAGCGAGGGAAGACATTAGATAGTTCAACATTAATTAAATAGAAGTTATCTTCGAGATAAATCAAAATATGAGGTTTGGAAGAGGAAAACGGAAGGCAGAAAAGTTAACCCTTTGTTCAAAAGATGAAGGAAAAACACTAATCACACACAGGACCAAATACAGAAAAAAGGAAATAATTTTACAAGCAAGTAACATCCAGCAATCAGCCAACAACAGGTAACACTCATTAAGATAAACTGAATAAAAAGGAAAGACTAACAAACGTGAAAGAAGAACTCCCAGAAGTGAAAGCGCAGAGATTGAATTTGCCTTTTAAAAAGCAAAGATCTCCAGCATTGACCCCATAACTCGTCATTGTCATTCGTAGCCGAAGATGGCAGCTCACATGTGACGGCAAACATCCTGGGAACGTATAATTATTTATAGTGCAGGAGCTGCTGAAGAAGACAATAATCACCCTGAAACAGCAAGCAGTGCAACCTGGAGTCAAGGGATATCCAAAAGGACCGGACCACTTTCTACCTGCAATTTTAAGGAGGGGAGATTTGTAATTTGGCCAGAGTGCTGGCAATAACTCAGACTCTTTATTAAACTCACCGTGGAATCTTTAACGTCCACCAACGACCGATGCGGGCAGGCATGTCCTCCAGCTCGTTTTTCAATCTCTCTCTCTCTCTCTCTGTGTCCTGTGTGTTTTTAGGCACCTGGGCCTGAGCTCAACTGCCAACATTGGTGACCACCATACACCACCACAGATCTGTGCTAGCTCTAGCCTGCCAGCTGATAGCGCCACAACATCTATCTTGCTATCCTCATCGCCACTTTCCAGCAAGGATAAAAAGAGACTGTATCGTTTGTGTATCTCAGTTCGGTTTCCCTCGTTACAGCCTCTTTCTTTTGGGGCTCGATGGAAAGAGAAACTGCCTTCTGGGTCTCCCTCCCATCCGCAATGGTCTGCAATGTATGTTTCACCGATTGTTAAAAGAACTGGTGATATTGCTTGGAGACTCGCCCATATGGTGTTGCCCTCCAATGTTTTATTACATCGTTTTAATGAGGATAATTCAGTGGAATGCCCCTTTTGTATGATTTCTGAAGACCTTTTCCATGCTTACGTAGATTGTGCAAGACTCTTTCCCTTCTTTGGTTTTTTATCAACTTTTTTTAATCGTATGAACTTTTCTTTTTCTACACGTGTTTTTATCTTTGGAACACCACTTAGTTATAAAAAACGCTCTGAGACTGCTCTTGCTAATTTCTTAATTTCTATTGGAAAATTAGCAATCTACAAGACAAGAAAAGCAAAGCTCCTGGCAAATGCTGATATTTTATGTGATGTGGTAATTGTGTTTAAGGCTCTAGTCATGGCAAGGTTACGCTTGGAATTTTCTTTTTGCCAAATGAAAGATGATTTACAAACCTTTGTGGAAAAATGGTGTGCAAAGGGTGGGTTTTGTAAACTTGATCATGGTTTGTTAAGTTTTTTATTTTAGTGCTTGGTGTTTTTATTGTTGTTGTTTGGCTGCACATGTTTTGAATTGTGGTGACTTTATTATTTGCATGACTTGTATGGTTTTCTTACCTTTATAATAAAAGAGCTTCAAAAGTCAAAGTCTCTCTCTCTCTGATGTACCATACTCTTCACAAATCATCGGTGCCACCAAAACAGCCTCCTGGGCAAGGGTTATCCTGCGTGGTTTGCCATTCCCTTCCAAGCAGTAGCTTTGTCAGCAATTTGGGTGCTGGTAATAGCTCGCCTACTCGCGTAGGGCACTCACTGTGCGGTCTTTTACACCTACCAACTAATGATGGTAGACAGGACACCCACTTAAAGTCCATCGGAGGGAGTGCACACACATTGATGTCCATCAGAGGAGGTGCACAAACATTGATGCCCATCGGAGGGGGTGCACACACATTGATGCCCATCGGAGGGGGTGCACACACATTGATGCCCATCGGAGGGAGTGCACACACATTGATGCCCTTCGGAGGGGTGGCACACACACTGAAGTCCATCGGAAGGGGTGCACACACATTGATGCCCATCGGAGGGGGTGCACACACATTGATGCCCATCAGAGGGGTGGCACACACATTGATGTCCATCAGAGGAGGTGCACACACATTGATGTCCATCGGAGGGGTGCACACACATTGATGCGCATCGGAGGGGGTGCAAACACATTGATGTCCATCGGAGGGGTGCACACACATTGATGTCCATCGGAGGGGTGCACACACATTGATGTCCATCGGAGGGGTGCACACACATTGATGTCCATCGGAGGGGTGCACACACATTGATGCCCATCGGAGGGGGTGCACACACATTGATGCCCATCGGAGGGGGTGCACACACATTGATGTCCATCAGAGGAGGTGCACACACATTGATGCCCATCGGAGAAGGTGCACACACATTGATGCCCATCGGAGGGGGTGCACACACATTGATGTCCATCAGAGGAGGTGCACACACATTGATGCCCATCGGAGGGGTGCACACACATTGATGTCCATCGGAGGGGTGCACACACATTGATGGCCATCGGAGGGGTGCACACACATTGATGGCCATCGGAGGGGTGCACACACATGGATGTCCATCGGAGGGGTGCACACACATTGATGTCCATCGGAGGGGTGCACACACATTGATGCCCATCGGAGGGGGTGCACACACATTGATGCCCATCGAGGAGGTGCACACACATTGATGCCCATCGGAGGGGTGCACACACATTGATGCCCATCGGAGGGGTGCACACACATTGATGCCCATCGGAGTGGTGCACACACATTGATGCCCATCGGAGGGGTGCACACACATTGATGCCCATCGGAGGAGGTGCACACTCATTGATGTCCATCGGAGGGGTGCACACACATTGATGCCCATCGGAGGGGTGCACACACATTGATGCCCATCGGAGGGGTGCACACACATTGATGCCCATCGGAGGTGCACACTCATTGATGTCCATCGGAGGGGTGCACACACATTGATGCCCATCGGAGGGGGTGCACACACATTGATGCCCATCGGAGGGGGTGCACACACATTGTCATTGATGCCCATCGGAGGGGTGCACACACATTGATGCCCATCGGAGGGGTGCACACACATTTATGTCCATCGGAGGGGTGGCACACACATTGATGTCTGTAAGGTATCTCGACAGACTACGATCGATTGAAGCACACGGTTATTGACTCTCCCGATACAGGCCCCGATTCACCTCAGCGCCATCCGAGCTGGGCCGTAACTTCCGGAAAAACGGAAATAAACCCGCGGTCACGGTGTCGGGATACAACGGTGAATATTTGCAGCTTCATACATGAGAATGTCCATCGGAGAAGGTGCACACACATTTATGTCCATCGGAGGGGGTGCACACACATTGATGCCCATCGGAGGGGTGCACACACATTGATGCCCATTGGAGGGGTGACACTGAAGGAGCTCGGGCTCCCACGTCGATCGGAAGAATGGACGCGACAAAAAGCTGGAATTCGTCCGAGTTGCTTTATTCAAACAAAACACTCAGGTACTCTCAAAAGCCCGTTTATCGGGCAGCAATATATATATGTACACACATTATCCCGGAGCGTTTGCCCAGGAGAGGCGAGAGGGGGCGTGGCCGAGCGTCCTGGCAAGTTGAGGGCGAGCCTGCCCGGGCGTCCTGGACGAGCCCGGCATGGTGATCGCTCCGCGTCCTTGATAGGTGCAAGGCGATTGTGAAAACCCAGCGGTAGCCGCTACAACACATACATTGATGCCCATAGGAGGTGGTGCACACACATTGATGCCCATCGGAGGGGGTGCACACACATTGATGCCCATCGGAGGGGTGACACATACATTTATGCCCATCGGAGGTGGTGCACCCACATTGATTCCCATCAGAGGGGGCGCACACACATTGATGTCCATCGGAGGGGGTGACACACACATTGATGCCCATCGGAGGGGGTGCACACACATTGATGCCCATCGGAGGGGTGACACATACATTTATGCCCATCGGAGGTGGTGCACCCACATTGATTCCCATCAGAGGGGGCGCACACACATTGATGTCCATCGGAGGGGGTGACACATACATTGATGTACATCGGAGGGGGTGACACATACATCGATGTCCCGCGGAGGGGGTGCACACAGATTTATGTCGATCGGAAGGGGTGCACACACATTGATTCCCATCGGAGGGGGTGCACATACATTGATGTCCATCGGAGGGGGTGACACATACATTGATGTCCATCGGAGGGGGTGACACATACATCGATGTCCCGCGGAGGGGGTGCACACAGATTTATGTCGATCGGAAGGGGTGCACACACATTGATTCCCATCGGAGGGGGTGCACATACATTGATGTCCATCGGAGGGGGTGACACATACATTGATGTCCATCGGAGGGGGTGACACATACATCGATGTCCCGCGGAGGGGGTGCACACACATTGATGCCCATCGGAGGGGTGCACACACATTGATGTCCATCGGAGGGGTGCACACACATTGATGCCCATCGGAGGGGGTGCACACACATTGATGCCCATCGGAGTAGGTGCACACACATTGATGCCCATCGGAGGAGGTGCACACTCATTGATGTCCATCGGAGGGGTGCACACACATTGATGCCCATCAGAGGGGGTGCACACACATTGATGCCCATCGGAGGGGTGCACACACATTGATGCCCATCGGAGGGGTGCACACACATTGATGCCCATCGGAGGGGGTGCACACACATTGATGCCCATCGGAGGGGTGCACACCCATTGATACCCATCGGAGGGGGTGCACACACATTGATGCCCATCGGAGGGGGTGCACACACATTGATGCCCATCGGAGGAGGTGCACACACATTGATGCCCATCGTAGGGGTGCACACACATTGATGCCCATCGGAGAGGTGCACACACATTGATGCCCATCGGAGGGGTGCACACACATTGATGCCCATCGGAGGGGGTGCACACAGATTTATGTCCATCAGAGGGGTGCACACACATTTATGTCCATCGGAGGGGGAGCACACACATTGATGTCCATCGGAGGGGGTGCACACACATTGATGTCCATCGGAGAAGGTGACACATACATCGATGTCCTGCGGAGGGGGTGCACACACATTGATGTCCATCGGAGGGGGTGCACACACATTGATGCTCATCAGAGGGGGTGCACACAGATTTATGTCCATCAGAGGGGTGCACACACATTGATGTCCATCGGAGGGGTTGCACACACATTGATGTCCATCGGAGGGGGTGCACACACATTGATGTCCATCGGAAGGGCGGCACACACAAATAAAACCCTTCCTGTGAATACCGGGATGACAGTTTATAGCTGGGTCAGGATTCAAACCCAGGCTCGATCGTTTTGAGGCGAGAGTGTGTGCCTCTAAACCTTCCTGCTAGCCCCTCATTTTTCTCCACAAACTATTTTCCGACACCAAACCGGTTGCATGTGTTTACCTGCTTAAGTTCTCTTTGTAATCTTTCCAAAGTCAACCTCTCCCTCACCTCCACTGCCTTGTTTACTGTCTGAGGAATGGCGTGTTTGTGTCTACATGATAAGGTTTTTACCTCGCCTTTCAAAGTGCTTACTCACCCCCCATCTCATATTGTCATGACTTCTCAGTGCTTTAATCAAATACCTCCAACCATGCTCTCCGTATCTACTTCCATTCTTACAATACTGATTACCCTGATGGATTCCATTCATCCAGCATATCCTACTCCATTCATCCAGTTATCTGTCTTTGATGATTTTTAAGTGTACAGAAAAAGAATGTTGTCCATTGCACTGAAATCGATTTTAAGACAAAATCAGTGCAGTTTGAGGAAGAGGATTATCCATATGTAAATTTAACCCCTCCCTAAATCGATGACTTTTAAACATCATTAAAATGCCTGTAGCAACCCCTTGTATCATGAGGAACTCCACTTCCTTTGACAAAAGTCCTTCATTATGAATCCGTTGAAACAGCACCTCATGTTCTTCGATTTGCTTTGGTAATCACAACGTCGATATCATTTCCTCAGGCAGCAGAATTCCATGATTAAGGATGTATCCTCACACTTTCCGATGGGCATTGAAGGCCCGTGACGTTGAAGTAGACATGATTCACTTTGGAATATGCTGGGACAACAAAATAATTAATAAACATTTTCTTCTGAAAATGCGGAAACCTCAACGTCCGCGAATGTCACAAGAGGTGACACATCAGATAACACATGGTATATGTACTAACATATCTGGGTACTAACATATCTGGGTACTAACATATCTGGGCACTAACATCTCTGGGTACTAACATATCTGGGTACTAACATATCTGGGTACTAACATATCTGGGCACTAACATATCTGGGTACTAAAATATCTGGGTACTAACATATCTGGGTACTAACATATCTGGGTACTAACATATCTGGGTACTAACATATCTGGGTACTAACATATCTGGGTATTAACATATCTGGGTACTAACATATCTGGGTACTAGCATATCTGGGTACTAACATATCTGGGTACTAACATATCTGGGTACTAACATATCTGGGTACTAACATATCTGGGTATTAACATATCTGGGTATTAACATATCTGGGTACGAACATATCTGGGCACTAACATATGGGTACTAACATATCTGGGTACTAACATATCTGGGTACTAACATATCTAGGTACTAACATATCTGGGTACTAACATATCTTGGCACTAACATATGTGGGTACTAACACATCTGGGCACTAACATATGTGGATACTGACATATCCGGGCACTAACATATCTGGGCACTAACATATCTGGGCACTAACATATCTGGGCACTAACATATCTGGGCACTAACATATCTGGGCACTAACACATCTGGGCACTAACATATGTGGGTACTAACATATCTGGGCACTAACATATCTGGGTACTAACACATCTGGGCACTAACATATCTGGGCACTAACACACCTGGGCACTAACACATCTGGGCACTAACACATCTGGGCACTAACACATCTGGGCACTAACATATCTGGGTACTAACATATCTGGGTATAAATTTTCAATATGATAAAAACTTCTGCCTAAATACTGTAACAAGATGGCAGTAAAAAAATACGAGGCTTTCTTTCCTCTATCCTACTCGGCCTAGCCCTAAATGGTGATTGGTATGCAGCCTGTGGCTGCTTGGTAACATCATTTCCTGGGGCGAGGCTGTGCTGCTGATGCAATGGCTGTGCTGCATCATATCCCCCCATTACCAGTCCGCTGGTACAGTATGCCCATTTTTCCGACCTCGGGATGATGACAGGCTGAGTCAACCGACCTGGTGTTAATTCAACGGCACGACAGGGGCTCAAACTCAGGACCCGAAGATCTCAAGCCAGCCAATACCAGGCTAGGCCTTCCTGCTAGCAATTCCAGGCTGCGCAAGTAAATGAAGATCCTGAAACCCGTCTCGGAAAGGGTGTTCTTCCCAAATGAAGTTTCCCTAATCTCCTCGGGTAGGATTTGAGAAAATGAAGGTTGATAGAGGGTCCGACAACCACATCAGGGGTGGGACAGACATTGGCCTGCGCTTTTCACTGATGCCACTTGGATAAAGAGAATAGTCCGACACAAGCATCCCATATTGATGTCTTTCCTCCACAAGTAAATGTCACGCTGTCATTACTTATACACCGTCTCCACAGCCACGGCGATTTGAGGCAGGTAATCCACTTGACCAGGTCAGGCAATTGTGATTACACCGACTTCAGCTTCGTTTCTTTCTCCCGGACGATCCATTCAATCTGCCGTCACTGCGTACTCCGCCAATGATGCCATATTTTAAGAGGGCCTTAACCCAGGCCTGTCCAGGAGGTCGCTCCTTGGGAAATCAGCTGTCAGGACAAAGGGGAAGCGTAAATAAATAAAACAAAACAAGTTCAA